>NC_043713.1:7889238-7963004 GCF_006229205.1 Suricata suricatta
CCGTCCTCGCGCGAAGCCGCGGCGCGCAGGGCCCGCGTGGGCCGCGGTGGGCACGCGTTCCGGCTCGCCACGACTCCGAGTGGCCCGTGGCCCTTGCTCTGCCAGGGGGGCGTGGAGACCATAACCCTTCCCGGGGGGCGCGGATGATCCACCGACAGGTTCCACTTGTAAAAATCAACACGGTGCAGAACTTTCTCCCCTGGACGTGGGTACGCGTGGCATTGAAAGTAGGCTGTTCCCTAGTGTAAAGAAATTTTAATTTAAAAATCGTATGAATTTTATAAGCTGCAAGGAAAGCCGGGGAGTATTGCGTTCTGGCTGGAGGCAATGTATGGGGTTTTGCTATAGGCAAGACTATTTAGTACCTAGGAGCTCAGGGTGTTTGTCGTTAAGAAAAAAAAAAAGGTAATAAGGTTGAACGTTTTATAAATGACGCCTTCCTTTATAGTCTATATTCGATAAAAGTTAATAAGATTATGTTTATTTCCACTTTCCATAAACGAGCAGTATTTTCCCATGTTTTCTGTAAAATTTTCTTAGCCCTCTTGGGAACTACTAATTTTAAGAGTAAAAGGAAACTCCTTGATGGAAGGGAGGAAGAATATGAAACCTTAAAGGTCAAAGTACTATGCCCCCGACTGCAGTCAAGTAGGCACCCCAGAGCTGAATTTCTGTACCATCAGTAGCAGGAATTTTCATCTGGGGCTCGTATAAGGCCCTGGAAACCGTAGCTTGCTTTAACAAGCATTCTCCATTTGTTTTCGCAGTAAACATTGATTTGGGCTATCAACCCTGCACCGCACCAGATGCTGGGCAAATATTTAGAATCCCTTAGACAGATCCCTGAGGCTGTCACTCAGGAAAAACTTCAAGCTCTGACCTTCCCAGGAAATTTGCATAAACCTATAGACTTGCTGTGATTCCCCTCCTCCGAGTACCTGGGGCATGTTGTCTGTTCCATTCACTTGTTGCTATTCCATACCCTAGGGGACAGTGATTTCCTTATATGAAGGCTGATTCAGATTTGCAGATGCCTTAAATACCTTTCTTTGAGTCCTCTTGCACTGCTGTGTGTTAAGCAAAAATTATTTGCTATTAAAAAATTTTTTTTTAACATTTATTAATTTTTGAGAGACAGAGAGAGACAGAGCACCAGCAGGGGAGGAGCAGAGAGGGAGACACAGAAACCTAAGCAGGCTCCAGGCTCTGAGCTAGCTGTCAGCAGAGAGCCTGACACTAACTCACTGACCCGAACTCACTGACAGTGTTAGATCATGACATGAGCCAAAGTCAGATGCTTAACTCACTGAGCCACCCAGGCCCCAAAACTACTTTCTAGTTAATAGATGAGGAAATTGAGACTCTGAGACATTCCATTGCAGAGACACAATTACCAGATTTGCTTTGGGTCTACAGTAATTTCCATAGCCACTAACTTTTCCCATCATTTATATAATAATCTGTTTCTACTGATCAATTGTGAGGTATTTGAAACTGGAGATTAATTTTCCTAATAATAACCTCAGTGCTTACTTAAAGGTCATAAATCTGGCTTTTAATAATTATATAATGGCTATGCCTTTGCTTACATACTTATGTAGTTCTTTACAACACCCTAGTATGATTTAAATACTCTCCTACAGTTACTTTGGATTTCTAAATTTCTGATAGAGCGGTGTGTGTGTGTGTGAGTGTGTGTGTGAGAGTGTGTGTGTGTGTGAGAGAGAGAGAGAGAGAGTGCGTGTGTATACACAGTTGATTGTATCCTCAGGGCATTATTTATGGTTGTCACCTAAGTCTCAGACTTCATGTTAACTAATAACATGACTTAGAAATTTGAGTACATTCTTCTTTTTTTTAAGAATAATTCATACGAGATGATCTATATATCACACTAAATCACTCCGACAAGAACAAAATGTTTGACTGCCCCATTGATTAGAGCGTTCAAAGTATCGTCAGCCTGATGCAGCCATTATAAAGTTCTCCACCAAACTTCTACAGAATGGTTTTTTCAGCTATGGATAATGATTGCATTGGTGCATTATTTCATTAAGGACTGCAAAATTGTGATTTTTCTAATTTCATTTTGTACCTGAATTTATAAGATACTATCCCACAAAACAAAACTTTCCTTTGCAAAATATAGAATTGTCCTGAAATAGCTTCCTTATAAGAAAGGCAGGGCATATGCTTGAGTCTTAACCCTTATCAATCATTATTTAGAAATATTAGGGGCACCCGGGTGGCTCAGTCAGTTAAGCCTCCGACTTCGGCACAGATCATGATCTCGTGTTCATGGGTTCAAGCCCTGTGTCAGGCTCTGTGCTGACAGCTCATAGCCTGGGGCTTGCTTTGGATTCTGGTCTCCCTCTCTCTCTGCTTCTCCCCACTCATGCTCTGTCTCTCTCTGCCTCAAAAATAAATAAAAAACATTAATTTTTAAAAAATATTAAGCCTATTAAAGCAAACACAAAAGGATACCCCCTTCCTTAGGAATATTGTAAAAATGGAGTTGTATACACATGACGCATTTCAATCCATCAGAGCCATTGTTCTTTTTGGTGTTTTAAGTGACCCATCTTTGGCCAGAAGGAGCTGGCTTCAGTTGGCATCTGTTATAGGTACCCAGGGACCCTAATAGCTTTGTTGTGATCAATCACAAGATATCCCAGGTTCATCTTGTACATTTCCAACTCTAGACCTGGAATCCATTATTCTCCCTACAATCCATTGTTTGTTTAATGGGAAATGAAATCCAGTTCCCATAATCTGGTTTAGTAGGATTTTATTTTTGCTACAGACTCTAAGCTTTCCAGTTACAAAGACATGAAATACTTTATTTTAGAATCAATTTCAAAAGAGAAAAACTCTCAGTTTTTATGGATATTTCCAATTTAATCACCAGGTTGGCTGATCCCATATTTAAGGATTGTTTCTTTTCTTTTAAGATTTTTATTATATAAAATAGTTATACATTTCCAAAGTCAAACCTACGAAATAAGATAGGTGGAGAAATATAGTTCTGATTTTTGTTTCTTCTTCTCTGTTTTCTACCTCTCTTTTTAGGAAGCCATTTTTGTTAGCTTCAGGTTTGTCTTTCCATTGTTTCTTTTTGATGATAGAAGGAAAGATGTAAAAGTGTTTCTATTTCTGATTTTCTTACACAAAATAATAGTATATGATTCATACCCTAATCACTATAGTAGACGGTCTTTAAAATGGCCACCAAGGAGTCCCAGTTTTTGGTATAATGTCTCCTTGTGAGTGTGGGCTGGACTCTGACTAACTTCTCGTGAACAGAATGGCAGACATGATGGAGTGCCTTTTCTTAATTAGGTTATTAAAAGACCGTGACTTCGATTCCGGTGATCTTTATTGGATTGCTTGCTCTGGAGGAAGCTAGAGGCTACAGCATGAAGCAACCCGTGGAGACACCTGTGTGAATGAGCCTAGAGAAGGATCATCCAAAGCTTTCCGGCAGCCTTGCAAGGAGCCCCAAAAAGGGATCCTCCCCAGTGAGGCTTCTAGGCGGCCACACCCTGCTCATCTGCTCATCGCTGAGATTCCCTGAGCCAGAACCAGCCTAAGCTGCTACTGCTGGCTCCTAAATAATAGAAGCGTCTATAAGGTAACAAAAGTTTGCTTTCATCCTTGCCTGTGCTAACTTTTGGGGAGTTTTTTTCTGCATGAATGGATAACTGAAATCCATTTTGGCATGTGGAAGTAGGGAGCAGCCAAATTGGGGCATGGCTTTGGAGTCCATCGGTATTAGGGAGGTCGAATCGAGCAACTTTGGATATTGAGTTCACAGTGAGTGAGACCTCACAATAAAGTGAGGAAAATATTATTGGGAATTGGAGGAGGGGCATTGTGAGTACGGGATGGCAGGAATGTTGGCCGAACTGCTCCTGAAGTGATGTGGAAATTAAAATATGTGCCCACTAATCTGTGTCATCTAATAGATTTCCAAGCAAAGTGTTGGTGGCACAGCCTACTTGTTGCTTAGTAAAATCCGGGAGGAGAAGGTTCACTTGGCGGGGGGGGGGGGGACCTTTAACTAGGGGCCAAGCACTGATGGTGACCTCAAATATCCTCAGCCACTTTAAATACAACAACACGAGAATGCGAGAAATGACTTCTGGACAAAGATTAATCCTGGGCACCTGCTATGAAAATTTGGTCTGAAGATAAAAGCCAAGGGTGTGACTGTAAGGTATATGTATTTTTTTTTAAGATTTCAGAAAACCAATTATTTTACAGTCTCATCTTTGGCTGTATTCTTAGACCAAATCTTCACAGCAGTGCTCTGGATTTAATCTCACAAAATAGAGAGGTTCACAGGAAACCCACAACATTTTCAAAAGGTGTATATATGCAGAAACATTATCAGATCAAGACTCAGAATGAGGAGATGTACTTGAACTCTTAGTCTCTGACTGGTAGGAAGCCAGCGGACGGAACCGCCCAGCTGCAAGAAAATGTGCTACCTTCAGAAGTAAGGATGGCCCTGCTCCTCAGGGAGGAACCAAGAGTTTACAGAAAAGAACCAAGAATCATGGAGAAGCATTTCCTGACCTTGAGAACTAATCCAGGAACTCCCCAAATTTCCCATCTGGATTTCAGAATTGTTGAGGACCCATGACTCTACATGTCTTTTTGAGTCCATTTTGGCTTTTTGTTTGCTTGCATTTTGGTTTTTGAGAGAAAGAGAGAGAGAATAAAAGAGACAGAGAGAGAGAATGCATGCTGGGGAGAGAGGGTAAGGAGAGAGAGAACGCAGAGCCTGACATAGCGCTCAATCTAACGATGCTGGGGTCATGACCCAAGCCAAAACAACGTGTGTGACTGAGCACCCAGGTGCCCCTTGAGTCCATTTTGAAGTGGAATGTGTATCGTGGTTGTATGGTGCATTTTTCATCGTCACATGTTGGAATTGCGGTGAGCAGATTACTTGTCTGTTTCGAGTCAAAGGTCTACAGTCTGAGAACAAAATTCACAGCTGAAAAATTGTATCTAAAATACCAGGCTTGAGGACCCTCACTGACACCAATGCCCCTAGTGTTTAGATCTGTTTCTGTTTCTGGTCTCTTATTCCTGTTTTGCGGTAGTCTCTTCTTAAATATTTTCCTGAAGTCGGTATGTGGATGATACAGTCTGCCTTGGTTATGATACGGATTCTTGGGTTTCAGTCCAATAAGTCGGTGGTCTGTATACGGTATTCCATAGTCCGTAATTTACATCGTGCAGTTAAGAAATGCAAAGCCAATTTGAGTCATGTTTAATGTGTAACTTTCTTTCTACCTGAAGTTTGTAAAACTTTGCCTTCATCCTTAAATTCAGGAACATTGTGCCTTATGTGTGCTTTCTCAATGAGATGACCTGGAATTGGCTAACGTTGTTATTTTATTATTAATATAATAAAAATAGTTTCTATTATTGTAACCATTGATTGTTTAGTTTTTGCTACTTATATATTATGCTGTATTTCCTTCTGGAAATTTCTGTTATATCCTGGACCTAGGCTCTGGTTCTTTTTTTTTTTTTTCTTTCTTTTTCCTTAATTTTTCCATGTCTTCCTTTTTTGGCTCTCTCCTCAGAGACATTCTTTGAACTTGACCTTTCAGACTACAAACTCCTATGTAATCAGTAGTATTGCTCTCTTTCAGTCATCTTCTAAATATTAAATTGGAAAATCGTGTTTATAGCTCTTGAAAGTTTTTGTTCAGAGGGTTGCCATTTGGATATTCTCAGGCATCCTTTGTGTTCCCTTATTCACATCCGTGTTCTCCTCTAATAGTTGTGCTTCATTTATTTTGTTCTCACTGCTTTCTCTGCTCTCATGGACTTCGGGACGCGGCCACTTTTCTCCCTTGACTGCTCTCTAGATGCTGGAGACTGGAAGTGCTAAGACTCCTGTTCTGATAGAAACCAAAGTGTCCTCTTCCTTGTAGGCTAGATACACAGAAGCAGGTTATTATTTCAGATATCTCAAAAGCATGTGGGTATGCATTTGAGTAACTGAAGAAGGTAAACTGACACACTACCTTCTGGTTTTTTGCTACTTAACATAGAGTTTGACTAACTTTTTACTAATTTCTGCACTCTCCTACATAGGGCTCAAAATATCAGTTGGGATGAATTGGTTACTTCTAACACATTTTTTTTATTTCAAGAATTTTTAAAGTTTATTTATTTTGAGAGAGAGAGAGAGAGAGAGAGAGAGAGAGAGAGAGAACGAGCGAGCGGGAGGGAGAGCTAGGGAGGGACAGAGAAAAGGGGTAGACAATCCGAAGCAGGTTCCACCATGTCAGTGCAGAGCCTGATGCAGGGCTCAATCTCACAACATGTAAGATCATGAGCTGAGCTGAAAGCAAGAGTCAAGACATTTAACTGACGGAGCCATTCAGGTGCCCCACATTTTTTTCTATATTAAAAATAGGTTTGACATTTTGTTCTAAGTTATTATCTCGTGTATTATTTAATCATAAATAAAGTAATTCATTCTTCTTCAACGATAGGAGGAAATACTTGGAAACCTCATTTATAGTTCCATTGAAACAAGTAAGTAGGTTCAAGGCATTAAATGGTGATATTTAATTATTATATTTAATTTGAAACTTTAAAATCTCAATTAACTGGCATACTCATTAATATACAATACTGACTGGTGTCCTTACAAGACATAATTCAAGAAAGAGAAAATTACTTGGTTAGAATTGCACAGAAAGCTCCTTAGATTTTAGTGAGGCATGTTCAATTTTATAAAACCAGTAGTTTATTTTCAACCCTCCAGGAACTTTTATGTAATCCAGAGATTTTTCTATAATGAAATGATGATGTAACAGTCATACATGGTCGGGGAGAGAGAGGGACGCAAAACCTGAGAGACGACTGAACACTGAAAAGGAACCGAGGGTTGAAGGGGGAGGGGGAGGGGAGGCGGTGGTGATGGAGGAGCGCACTTGTGGAGAAGAGCACGGGTCGTTATATGGAAAGCAATTAAAAAAAAGTCATCCGTGTAGCAGATATAAAGAAACCAAAATCAGGGAAAGTTATTCTTTAGTTAAAAAGCAGGATACACACCCTCTTAGAACAGAAACTATGGACAGGATGGATAGATGGAAAGAATTTAGAGATCCCTGTTAATGCCCGGTGATAGGACATCTCTGAGATAGTGCCCGTCACACAGTTTTTATAGAATGAATATCAATTGTCTTCTTCTGTCTTATGAACCATTTTGGCATAACGGCTTATCATCTGCATATTTCTAGGAACATTACGTATTGATTCCCAATCAATGCCGTCTCCGTGTATTCTCGGTATTGTCATTATTTTGGAACTCAGAGAAACAGAGAGACTGCTTAAGCAGCTTATTTATTTCAGTCTAATGACATTTAAATACAATTGGATAGACAAAGCATAAAACTTACTAACTGCAGTGAAATGGTGTTTTTAGCTGATTCACAGATATTTTATACTCAGGTCTTTTAATATTGTATATACAGAATTTGCCAACAGTAGAATAATAAATAAAACTTTTAATATCATAGCTTATTGTAGAACTGCATCATGCTTGGGGCGCCTGGGTGGCTAGTCAGTTGAACGTCTGTCTTTGGGTCAGGTCATGATCTCACAGTTTGTGAGTTCGAGCCCTGAGTCGGGCCTGGAGACTGCTTCGGAGTTTGTGTGTGTCTCTCTTTCTGCCCCTTCCTGGCTTGTGCTCTCGTGCTCGCTCTCTTTCTCTCTCTCTCTCTCTCTCTCTCTCTCTCTTTCTCTCTGTCTTTCCCAAAAATAGATAAACATTAAAATTTTTTTAAATACACTATGCTTAAAATGACAATGTATTCAATAGAAAGGCAACTTGAAACTGAATAAAGACAGTGGGATTTGAAGTCACACGCTCTTATTTAGGGTCTTATTTTTGTAACCCGTCAGCTCTGTGACTGGAGGAAGCTTGGGTCATCATTTGTCTTTTCTGAACTTAAGTTTCTTTGGTAAAATTAAAACCATTTTTTAAGGTTATTTATTTTGAGAGACAGAGAGAGCAGATGGAAGGCAAAGAGAGGGGGAGAGAAGGAATCTCAGGCAGGTTCTGTGCTGTCAGCACGGAGCTCAATGTGGGGCTCCAACTCACAAACCGTGAGGTCATGACCTGAGCCAAAACCGAGAGTTGAACGCTTAACTGACTGAGCCCCCCCAGTCGCCCCTCTTTGGTAAAATTAAAGTGGATTCCAATTCAAACAAAATTTCCAAGTAATTGATTTGATGATCAAATGACAGATGAATGGAATCAGTATAGCCTTAAAGCACATTGTAAATACAAAACTCATGATCTATAACTTCAATTATTGCAAGTCATTTGAAAAATATTTAGAAGATAGAAGAAAAAGAACATTCATTTCACCGAAGACTGCCTTTAACTCTCTAATAGCACATGTAAACAAGTATCATAAATATCTCCTTGTTCATGTGGGGAAAAAATTGACCATATTTATTTAGTAGGGGGCCCTGAACATAGAGAGACTCTGAATAAGTAGAAATGATTACTAAGTGAAAGTATGCAAAAGTGACTTGTATTTGCAACAGATTTTTATTATTTTTTTTGCTCTGCAACTTTGTCTTTTTTTTTAATTAAATAGTTTATTGTCAAATTGGTTTCCATACAACACCCAGTGCTCTTCCCCACAAGTGCCCTCCTCCATCACCACCACCTCTTTCCCCCTCCCCCTCCCCTTCAACCCTCAGTTCCATCTCAGTATTCAATAGCCTCTCAAGTTTTGTGTCCCTCTCTCTCCCCAACTCTCTTTCCCTCTACCCCTCCCCCTGGTCCTCCATTAGGTTTCTCCTGTTCTCCTGTTAGACCTATGAGTGCAAACACATGGTATCTGTCCTTCTCTGCCTGACATACTTTGCTTAGCATGACACCCTTGAGGTCCATCCACTTTCCTACAAATGGCCAGATTTCATTCTTTCTCATTGCCATGTAATACTCCATTGTGTGTATATACCACATCCTCTTGATCCATTCATCAGGTGATGGGCATGTCGGCTCTTGCCATGATTTGGCTATTGTAGAAAGTGCCTCTATGAACAGTGGGGTACATGTGCTCCTATGCATCAGCATTTCTGTATCCCTTGGGTAAATCCCTAGCAGTCCTATTGCTGGGTCATAAGTGAGTTCTATGGATAGTTTTTTGAGGAACCTCCACACTGTTTTCCAGAGTGGCTGCACCAGTTTACATTCCCACCAACAGTGCAGGAGGGTGCCCGTCTACAACAGATTTTTAAAATAGAGTCTGTTGACTCCAAATAAAGAAAAGATCTATTATATTAATGCTTGGATAAATTGAGGAAAGTTATAGGAGCAACGTGAGAAGTTAAAACCTTCTTCTGAAGGAATGAATGGCCACTATCATCAAAACAGAAACTCAAATCAGTGATAAGTTCATACTTGCAGAGCATTCGAAGAACAAATAGGAAAAAGCAATGATAAGATTTTTTTTTTTCCCTCTGAGGACATCCCAACATTCCCTGAGACTGAATGCCCGGCTCTCCGGCTGTATGAGTCACAGGAGATTTTATAGGCCACATATGGGGACCAGACCAGCCTCTGGGTCGCTCATGACTCAGAGAGGCAATTTCTCCCACAGTTTCACAACCCCCAGTGATTCATCAGTGCCTTCCTTCTGCAGTCCTTTCTCATTACCTTGGCAATTCAAACAACTAAAAGAAAGTCAGAAAAAGTGTCAGAATGCACCTTGTTCCTATTCCCCGAATTTAAAATATCAGTTCTGTCAGAACACAGGTAAATGTCAAGTGCATTATGTGATATTTAATTTAGGCAACATAAAGGAAAACAGTGTAAGTGGAAAATGTCTAAGGAATGATCTGACCATTAAAAATATTCTTCGTTTATGCCAAAATATCAGATTCATACAGATAATTAGGGAAAGACCAAATGCAAACTTTTCTGCTTTCTTGACTTCAGTGCAATTTAAATATCGGGTTTCCTTCAGATTAATTTTAGGTCTTCATCGTATTAGTCCTTTGACCATGACAGGAGGTTAAAACTAATCTATACAACAAAGATAGAAGATAAAAATCAATGACAAGGAGTCATGAAAAGTATCATTTTTAAATGATAAAAAGTATTATTGCTAATAATGATGACTTTAAAAGTGAAAATGTGAACTGTTTTATTAAATAAATTATATTCATTTATAACTAAAGGAAAACTCATAGAGTCATATTTTATATCTTACAAACCCACAATAGAGCTATGAGACATTTGTAATTCAAATGTAATTGTATTCTAGGTAATGTTAAATGTCTCAACAGATTTTTAAAAAGCAAAAAAACATATAATATCCTATGATGTGAAACTACCACATTCCAATAAACCTGTAAAAACAAGCAAAAATAAATAACATTTGATAATAACTACTGTAATATTACTGTATATTAATAATAAAATGCTAAACAAATTTCCATAATTCATTTTTTTTCTTTGACAACTACAACAATCAAAGACTGTTTTAATCAAAGAAGGGATTAAATTTCAATAGTCTATTTCTTTATTTATTTTTAAATTCTTTTGGTTTATTTATTTATTTTGAGAGGGCAGGAGAGAGGCAGAATGAGAGAGAGAGAGAGAGAGAATCCCAAGCAGGCTGTGCACTGTCAGTGTGTAGCCTGACATGGGGCTCAAACCCACAAACTGTGAGATCATGACCTGAGCTGAAACCAAGAGTTGGATGCTCAACAGACTGAGCCACTCCTCAGTAGCCTATTTAAAATAGACAATGAAAGGGCACTAGAAAAAATATAATGAGTTATATGCTTCAAACGTTACTGTGATATAAATCCATGGTTGTAAGTGACATCATTTAAAAAAATAATAAAAGACAGTAAAGGGTACATAACATATGAGTGTTCTTTACGTGTCAGGACTCTTCAAAGCCCTGTGTATATATATTAACTCATTTAATCCTCCCCGAACCACTATAAGGCATTATTGCCGTTCTATCTATGAAGAAATTAAGATGTAGAAGGTTTAAGAAGCTGCACTAAATACAAAGTTGCTATGTACTTTAGCTGTTTGGCTTTGCAGTTTGCAATTTTTACTGTTATAATTTTCTTCTTCAAGAATAGAGATAAAGAAACTATCCAACCAAAATACCATCTTAAGTTAAGGAAAGGAGAAAGATCATTATACCAGGTATAAGGAAAGTTCTTGTAAACTAAAAAATAGCTAAAGAGTAAAACTGCTTACATTCAAGAGTTCATTTTCTGAAACACTGAGGTAATCATGAAAAGGAAATAAATTATCAATAAAATTGGAAGTGAGAAAAAGCAAAATACATAATATTTTTTAGTGAAAAGAAAATAGCATCATATAGGAAGTTATGTTAAACAATTTAATGAATGGAAATATTTCCTTAAAGAAAAGTGGTTAAATCTGTTTCAAGGTTATTCATTCACTCAACCTGTTATTAACGCAGCAATTATACCCTGGCCACTCTTCTAGGCATCAAGACTACAGCTATAAATAAGACAGACATGATTCCAACCCTCATTTTTTAAAATATACAATCTGAAGGAATAAACCAACCACTATGGATAAAATTGAGAAAGTTACCCTGGAATTACTTTCCAGTAATTTGTTGATGAGACCAACAGATTTCTAAGACCAGATAGTTTGTTGATAAATGTTTTCATGTTAAAGAACAGATTCTTTACATGTTATATAACACACTAGATAAAATAAGTAAAAGACATTTTCAAATTAATCTTATATGGCTAACATAACTTTGGTGCCAATCTGGAAAAAAAGAGAAAGATAATTAAACAGAAACCCATATTAAGAATGGATATTCTGTCTCCAACCTTGTCCCTATTAACTCTGTGTCCCTTTAGGGAACTTCCTCATTGTGGATAGTTTTAATAAACTTGAGATTCCCAGAGGATGCCTCTTAATGAAAAGTCAAGGTTCTTTAGTCCCACCCATCTGTCTCCTAGATCATCAAAGGGACAACTGTGTGCTAAATCCGGGCTAGTAAAATATTCTTTACAGGGATTTTGCCTCTCGAGGGGGATCTGGAAGAAGAGAGCATTTTGGCTGAAGGACAAGATTGCTCCTTTGTGAGCCCCTGGCCATGACTTGCTATCTTACCATCAGAATTTCTGTGGATTCTGTTTATAGTCTGATTTCAGCCTCTGAGCACTACCCTCCTGACAAGTTCCCTGTACCTTAAGTATCTGGAGTTGGGTTTTGTTCCTTGCAAATAAGAATACCAACTAACAAAATACAAGCACAAAATGCCTGACTAAAATGTTAACAATTAAAATTAAGTGACAAAAATAAGATATTGAACATACTGCTTTTTATCCAGGAAATTTCACCATGTGTTATTAACATATACTTCTCAATCAGTCAAAATATTCTCTGGTAAAATTCAGTATGTATACATTTAATAAAAAATCCCTTATAATAGGAGAGTTCTTTTTTTTACCCAAAAAAGTCATCTTGTGAATTTTTTTCAGTTTTTACTTCTTTTTTCGTAATAAAAGTAATCCATACTTACCACAGAGAATCCAGAAAACAAACAGAAAATTATCAGAAGATTAATTTAACTTACTCTTTATAAGCAACTGGAAAATATTTACAGTCTTGTCTGCTTAAATGATCATCCCTTAAATGCCTGAAGGCCACAGTGCTAGTCCCTAGGATCCTAAATCAACCTGAGCTCAGGACTATTGATTGTAGGGAAGACAACTACTCTTGCACGTCATAACCGCACTTTTAAGTTTAGCTGCATTAATAATATCATAGGATAGTCACTTTATTGATATAATGAACTACCTAATTGTTACCTCCTTCCCCACAGTGTTTGTACTAACCTTTCTTATACACTTCTGTGGTTCTGTTCATCCATCTCCCTTGTTCCTTATTTCCTTCAGTCACTCATTTATTCATTCAACTAATAGTTATGGAGCACTTTTAAGGGGGCAGCCTATTCTGGACACTTGGGGAAATGGTAGTGAAAAAATCTCTACTGTTTTGGAACCACTACTTTAGTGAGAAAACAGAAAACAAACACAAACATTCAAATATGTAGTGTTTTAGTCTGAGAAAATCCTAAATTTAACTCTAAAAGAAGGAGGCAAAGCACTCAGAGCATTTCTTCCAATATCTGTATAGGGTGTGCTAGATGGTTCTTGCCGGAGACACGAAGTAGGTACTGTTCTCAGGTAGCAGGTGAGGAATTAGAGGCATACGAAATAGCTCCTAGAGAACTCCTGCTTGTCAGAGGGTAAGGAGGGAGATAGTATGCAACACTCACACCTGAGGGCCAAGCCTGGAGCGCTCCACACCTGCATTCTACCAGACTCCGTGTTTCCTCATCTAGGATGAAGCTGACCTTTCTTAGGAAAGAGGCTCCTGCAGAACAAGGAGGAACAACAGGTCTTAGGAATTATGAAGACACTGTGCTAACATCTGTGGGATCAGAAAATACTATATATTGTGATGGTTGGAAAATCACTATAGAAGAAATGGAGAGAAGTTGTGTATCAACATGACATAACCAATTCAAATATACACTTTATTCCCAGGTGGCGTATCTATAATATAAAAGAAATCTAGCTACTGCCCCTTCCTGGGATCTCAACTAAAATGATGTACCTTCTTGAGGTTGTTTCTACCTTTTCTATGCTTTCAGACAAAAATCAGTAATTTATCTTTTGGAATACAAATAAATGATATTATTGAGAAATACAT
Organism: Suricata suricatta; assembly: GCF_006229205.1. Taxonomy (NCBI): domain Eukaryota; kingdom Metazoa; phylum Chordata; class Mammalia; order Carnivora; family Herpestidae; genus Suricata; species Suricata suricatta. The sequence goes on from NC_043713.1 coordinate 7,903,022, forward strand.
AGATTAAACATTTTCTAATGTAGTTATCAGCTCTCCAATAGAATAATAACAGTGTCTGACTTGCTTTTTCATGTATATAATTTAGCATAGTAAGTTGAATATGATAAATCTCAATAAAAATGTAGAGAAGGAATTGATGTGGTAACAAACTTTATAGTCAACAGATTAAGCAATAAAAAGGAAATATCAAATATGACTATGAAATCCTTATGAGAACCAGAAAATTCTGAGGATAGATATTGGGCTTTAATTCTTTGCTTTCGTGTGAAGTTGATAATTGACAAAGTTTTAAAAATAAAGTGAACAATAGGACGTGGCTTTCTGGTACATAGTTGAGTGTAGCACACATGGAATCTTCTCCAGGGACAGATGACTGTTGTGAAGATTATAAAAAAGATATATTTTTGAGTTTTATTGATTTCATGACAAGGAATTTAAGCTTAAAAGGAGAGGGAGGAAGAGGGCTGTGATGTATCTCTCGTATTGGTAGAATGTGGGAAATCTTGTCTGTCAAGGGATAAAGAAAATCAATAGAAGGAAGTCTCAGCAGTCTCTGGGGGAAATTATTGTAAAGTATATCAGAAATCATGTTCACGACTTTGGATGGCACAACATATGGATCAGAGATAACATGAACTTGAGATTCAAATCCATATAGAAAAACACAATCACAGGGGTAGCGCAAAGTCCTGAAACTTAACACAGAGGCAGTAAAAATGTACATCGTTCAAAAGGAATGTGTCTGATGGAAAATGTACCCGTTATCACTTGTTATGTATAGGCAGTCTGCTAACAATGTGCGCATTAATGTGCTTGAGAATGTAAGCATCGTAGAGTACCTGGGAGTGGAGAAGAGAGAAATGAGGAGATGGATAAAGAAATAGGGGGTCGGAAAGAGATAGAGGGAGAGCGAGATTACAAATCTGTGAGAGATAAGGAGGGAGAGAGGAGAAGGAGAGGAGAGAGTGAGAGAAAAGGAGAGGGGGAGGGAAGGAGGAAAAGAGAAAGACGGGGAAGAGGAAAAGCAAGGAGGAGAGAGAGAGAGAGAGAAAAGAAGGAAGGGAGGCTAAGGCTATTCCAGTCAGATGGAAAAAATGGAAAAGAATAAAGGAGATGAACAGATGATGTGTCTCTGATAACAGATTGTGATAGGAAGGCTATATTTTTAAAGATATGTGTGGATGAGTTCTACTAAAGTAAGAATTATAATTATCCTCAAGTAAGTATCTGAAGTGAGTGTTTGAAAAGCAATTGGAATTTTTGTGGGCTTAGAAATAACACTGGCGTAGAGAGCTGAAAGGTATAAGAAAAAATTTTTCTTCTTAATTTACTACAGTCATTTCCAGGTTGAGCTATTCAGAAAGAGCCTATCTCATGAGATAGTATTTTCCTACCCTGAGAAGTTTCAAGAAGACATTGAGTCTTTCTCCTGAATTTTGAAGAAGAAATGCACACATTTATCAAGGGGTTGTTTTAGATGCTTCTAAGAACACTTACAGCCTGCGAATTTATGAAACATCTTCCTTAAAATCAAAGACTTTTCACACGGGTTTTCTCAAATCCCTGATTATCTTGTATCTTTACTTACCTTTTCACCATCGTTCCCCCCACCCCAACCAACAAAGGTCCCTTCTGCTGTCAGGACTTTCTTTTCCACAGGTGCGACTCATTCATCCTCTTTGTCTTGCTATTTTTCAACTTACCCCTATCAACTCCTTCTAATTCACCTAAAAATTGGCTTCCCCCACCTTTGAAAGTGTTCTCTGACATCAGTCACTACCTCAAGCCCGCATTTCACCCCTACCTCTCCGACCCCTTTCACTTGCAGCCAGGGCACGCCACTCACTCACTCCAAAATTTGCAACTTGATTTCTGTCTCAGAAGCTCAATGAAATCCATTTTCTTAAGTCACAGATGACCTGTTAATTTCAGTTTTATAGTCTCTCCCTACTTAAGATGTGACAAGGCAGAACATTTGGTGTAATATTAGGAAGAGATTTTTAAACATTAGAGAAACCCAGACACATAATTGGTCGCATTATAAGGCAGTGCTTTTCCAGTCACTGGTGTTTCTGGTAATTTCTGTAAGCTCTCTTCTCTAATTTTTCTGCTTCTGGTAAGGGTTCTCCCCACCGTGTGCTCTGGATGATGCATCAGATGAGGTGTACCAAAGGCAAGCGGCATGAACTCTCTTGCTAACTCAAGCATAAGAGAATTTATTGGAAAGATCTTGAGGGCTCATGGAATTCTGGGACTCCTGGTGATGGCGAAGAACCAAGGTGATTGGGGAGTAAGAAGCATAGCACCACTCTAGTGAGAACAGGCCCCCCAGATCCTCCTCCTCACAATAGTACCTTTCGTTGGTTTTTAGCAACACAATTTCAAGATCCAGTGTTTTGCCAGACATGGAGATTCAACAAAGCCTGACTCCTTCCCTTCCCCCTTTTAAGTGAGGTCTGACCATTCCATTTACTACAGAGGAAGAGAAACACTTAGGTTTGCATGTAATAGGGGAGACTTCTTAAAAATACACACACACACGCACACACACACACACACACACACGCGCGCTGGTTTGTGCTTACAAAAGGGAGTGAAATTGTGAGCAGGAGAAACTAACAAATACCTAATATAGAACGAAAAATGTACGTTTTTACTCTCTCCCAATTAAAACGTCACCTGAGTAAAGGCAACGTGTCACAAAAAAATGGTCTATAAATGATTTCTAATTGATGAGGGAGCATAAAACAAGCTGAAGGCAAAGTACAGGTTAACAACACCGCCCCCCTCCCAACCCCAAACCCCAGGTGGGACCTGTGTGACATTCCTCAGGCACTCCTGGCAGCCCAGGAAAGGAAAGAAAGCAAGGGGTTGACAGATAGGGGTCAGTCATGCAGGACAAGCGTCTCCTTCGGTTTACAGATAACTTAGTAAACTACAAGAAGAAGGCAAGCTTATCCATTGCTTGATCTCTAGCAACCTATAGACTCTGCTTCCTGGAGCCCCGATACCACCCTCATCATGATGTAAAGGTTTAGGTGCCTGCCATGGGGACAAGGGAAACAAAGGCAAATGAAAAGTTAAATTCCCTTACTGCCTACAGCCCACTGACGAGTCCTTGAAACAGGCAGAGCGCCCTTCCTCCTCTGGGAGCCCAGCTGCCTGGATGGTGACACTTTGCTAGGGATGAAATGGAATCTTGGCTTAACAGCATCCTGACTCCCCAGGAACCTGGGAGTCTCCTTAAACACATACAAATTCCTTTGCAAGCTTCCCTTGGTTTAACCCCCAAGTGTATGTTGGCAATTATACTCCAAGCATCTGGCCCTGCAGGGTCTCATGCATGTGGCTCTCCTGAACAATAAGAAATGATGTTTTCCTGACAACAGCCAGCCCCTCAAGGTCCTGGAAACCTTGCTTCCAAAAGTCCTTAGAGACTTACTCTGTCCTCAACCCTCACCTAACTTGAAAGTCTATAATCAGTCCCTCTTTACAACCCCAATGCAATGCTGGCTGCCCTTGGGTCCTGTCCCCCTGCTTTGATAAAATCACCCTTTTGCACCAGAACATTTTTAAGAATTCTTTCTTGGCCGTCAGCTCTGAACCCCACCATCACCCCAAAAATCCCATCATAATGACCCTGGATCTCTTTGCCAGACTCCCCAGAGAAGTTAAAGATTGAAAAGTCTTATGTCAATTCCGGAGGTTTGGGAAGACCATTGAATATGGCAAATAACATTTAGGACTGCTGTCGTATCATGTGCTACTGCCCAGGTCTGTGTTTCAGTTCCATTCTCTCCGCACTTTGTGTCTTTAATAATGTGAGGCCGCCACGGCACTGACAGTGGGCCGTAGGGAGTCACTGACACTGCTCATTCTCAGCGGATGGCACACATTTCTAATCAGCTGTATGCTGCTTTGTGGTGGGTGCAGTGTTTCCAGCATCTTGGCTCACATATGGTTAACTGGAGGCTCAAATGTCGAACCAACAGCCTTTCTTATTGCCTCAAGCTGTCCCTCCTTGTCTCGGTGTTTTTCTTCTTCCCTGCACTGTTTTTGCTGCCAGCTCAGTCCTTTCCCACAGAGCAAGGCATGGACTTAACATTACTTCCCTAAGGAAGTGAGAAAGGGAAAGAGACCATCCGTCACTGACTGCCTCCTTTCCCAGATACTACACATAGGCCTTCTCCTTCAGTTACCCCTGAAATCTTATAAGAAAAAATATTATTCTAACCTAATTGATAGGAAAGCTGAATTTGGGTAAAGTAACTTGCCAACATCTCAATTTGTCTACCTTAACTGAATACTGATACAATTATTTTCATATTACACTGCCTTTTTAAGCCAACTGACTCTGGGGGCAAAAACGTATATGCGACCCCCCTGCATCCCCCGTCCTCATGGCTTGATATGGTCCAGAACACTTCAGATAGGTTTTGTAGGGATACTACAAAAGGAGAGTTATCTCACGTTATCTTTTTTTTTCTCTATCATCCCTGGGAAGCACCACTAAGAACACGGAATCCACTCTACTTGTGCTGCATATTTGAATGGAATTCTTGCACACCTCTCCCGGTGGTGAGGGACATATTAGAATTTGTTGCTGTGCTTATCATATCCTTTTGTTTTCTGTGAGAATCATGAAGTCCATTGCCTTTTCATTATTCTTGTTGAATATGACCTCCCAGAACACCTAATTGTTTCAAACAAGTTTAATTTTTAATTATAAAAGCAATGCAAGGGTAGCATAAGTATTTGAAATGAGGCAAAAGAAAAAAATGCTTTAGCCTTTGTGAATTTTGGGAAAAGTTCCCAGAAATGGATGCGACATTGGTTGTGGCTCAGGGACCAACTGACAGGGTCAAGGTTGTGTGATCAGAGCAGAGACTGGGAAATGGTATTTCTAGATTCTCAGAGTGGAGAATCCAAGATGTTGACAGAGATTAGGACTGAGCCGGGGTGAGAGGAAGTGGACGGTTCGGGAGTGTTGATGCTGGAGAGGAGTTGCCATTCCTTCTTCCTCCTCTTTTTCATTTGTTTATGTTTTTATTTTTTTATTTTTATGTGTGTGTTATTGAGAGACAGAGAGAGACAGAGCATGAGCAGGGAAGGGGCAGAGGCAGAGGGACACACAGAATCCGAAGCAGGCTCCAGGCTCTGAGCTGTCAGCACAGAGCCCGACGCGGGGCTTGAACATCACAAACCATGAGATCATGACCTGCGCTAAAATTGGACGCTTAACCAACTGAGCCACCCAGGTGCTCCATATCTTTCATTTTTTAAAAAACATGTTGGCATTTACAAATGAGTTCTATGCATTGTCATTATCACCTAGAATATTCTGTCCCCTCAAAGGGATTCCATCAACATTTATTTAATTGAACCTTTATTCAATGACTAATATAGAGGTATTCAACATTTATGCATTTGTGTGTAGATAATTCTCACACCAGAGGCATTAAATTATAGTAGAAGAAACAGAGTGCTTTAATGTTGCTAAATGTTTAAGTGTGCTCTGAAGGTTGGTTCTGAAAGCCTTTTACTGCTTCCTTTAAGAGAGCAGTAAATTGTGAATGCATTTAGCCTTGTTGTTCTCCCAAATGAAAATATGATAAAAAAGAGTAAGGCATTTCATCTTCTGTTTTATGATGATCAGGATTTGTCCTTTGGTCAGAGTCCACGTGGAAAATAAATTCTAAATGCCACCTTTCTTTTTTAAACTAAAATTGTTTTCATAACGTACTTTCTCATGCAACTCTTGTTCTACAACGAATGGAAACATCATGTTAAGGCTGCTGGAGTATGGGTGAGAGGCTGGGTGGTAGGGACGGGGGGGTTAATGAACTGAGAGTTCAGTGTGGGTCCTGAAGGGAAGGTAACCTCTTTCAGATGAAGGTAAATTGTGAAGTAGGTGTTTATATGCACAACAGTATTCAAATGATTTGCCATTTCAAGTCATATTTTCAACTGTCCCTGAATCCACACTCTCCCTACATATTTAAAGCCTCTCATGTCAGGGAGCACCAGAACAAAAGCCCCACCTTCTCCTCAAAGGTGATGTGACAAAGTCAAGATATTCATTATGAGACAAATATTTGGGTGCAGGAAATTTCTTATAATAGCCTCTAAATTATGTGTCTGGTTATACTGGATTACAGACACCACTCCCATAAACACTAATTTTACTCTTTTTTGTATACTGTAAATGCATAAAAAAGTATTTTTATACAGTGGGCATACGTGTTGATTCAAAGTCCTGGAACCAAGATTTAAGAGGAAATTGAGCTAACTTTGTGTTTCATATTACCCTGAGCCTGTGAGGAGGGCTTTGTGGGGAGAGCTACAGAAAAGACATATTATCAATAATGTCGTTTTTAGGATAAGCTATTCTTAGTGTTCTCTAAAGAATAAAGGAAGAACTCATGTGCCAGAATGAAGAAAATATGAAGACATTTGGAATGGGAAGTACATGCACAAGAACAAACCAACCCCATAATTTAAATTCACTGGACAAATAATCAATGAAAAGAGAAGGAAAGGTTATTATAATACTAGGTTTGTAAAGACCAAGATATTAGGACCAAGAAATGGAGAGCAGTGGATGTAAGGAATGGGTCAAGTGTTATGTATCAGAAGAATAAGGAAGAGTCCATAGTCATGGTCCTTACCAAACACTGCTTCTGTAGCTGGTCTTCTGCCTTCCTCTCCTTTTGGTGTGAATAACTTGCTTGCGCATTGTCTTTCTTAGACTGTTGGAGATTCGTCCATATCTGTGACTTCCTGTGGTCTAATACAAAGTCCGTGAGGAAGAGATACCTCATGGAGGTTTGTAAGGCATAGGGCAGAGGGTAACTTTCAGAATTAAACAATGACAGTTTTTGTATAGGTTTGTAAATTCTGTGGCAATACAGCTTCCTCAAGCTTTGGCTTCATGTCTATTTGCTTCCAGTAAGTTCTATGTGAATTCAGTTAATCATACATGTGGTTCTTAAACCTGATGATCTCCTCTATTGTTTACTGCTTGTGTTAGCACATCTCTCTCCCCCTCAATTCAATGTCAATTACCTTGAGGCCATGTGAAATCATAGACTTGGAGAAGAAGGAGACACTCTTAATTAGACCGGTACAACTGGGCTGGCTCTTAGAAAATCAGCTCTCTTGTTTCTTGGGTTACACTACATTTGGCCTTTCCATCCTGTAAAGCCACAGATCGCTGGACTCAAAGTCAATTTATTTATTTATTTTTAATAGTTTATTGTCAGATTGGTTTCCATATAACACCCAGTGCTTCTCCCCACGAGTGCCCCCACCTTCCCTCCCTCCCCCTCCCCCTTCAGTCCAAGGTTCATTTTCAGTATTCAGTAGTCTCTCATGATTTGTGTCCCTCATTCTCCCCAGCTCTCTTTCCCCCTTCCTCTCTCTATGGTCCTCTGTTAGGTTTCTCCTGTTAGACCTATGAGTGCAAACATATGGTATCTTTCCTTCTCTGCCTGTCAAAGTCAGTTTAAATGACAGGCCATAGAGGCGAGTTTCCTTTCGTAAAATTCCATTCCCTTTCATTTTTCTCAGTATCTGAAAGTGTCGAGAAGCAGCCAAGGCATATCAATATTGTGAACTCTTCCAGACTGTTACCTAAAGACTTCTTAGGCAAAGTTTCTACTCTCAAATTCTCTAACTTTTTTTAATCAATAAATTTGCTTGAACTCTTTGCTCACGCTCATATTCCATTGTGTACCAAGTCCAACATATTTAAATTTCTAATTACATTTCAATAGCAATAATTTCCTATCTCCCTATAACCATTTGGACAAGCTGTTTAGAAGAATGCTGACAGCAGGCAGAAGTCATTTAGAAAATAAATTATTTTTTGATAGACAAATTATATTCAAATAATAATCATGACTCTATATTATAAATACATTGTTTAAAATATTTCTGCCTTTGGGAGAGCTTAGAAAGATGGCTGAGTAGAAGGACTCTGAGCTCCCCATCTCATGTTTATAGCTGGGTATCATCCCCATCCAAGCCAATAATCCGGAGCGCGATCTGAAGACTGGCAGAACAAACTTTATAACTAAACACAGAGAAGCAGCTGGAGCTGAAGGTTAGGAAGGTCAGGAAGGCCGAGGGAAGCCACCTGCAGGAGGCGGGGAGCTGCCTGTACAGAGGACAGAGAAGTAGGCTCTCACACCGGGGAGCTCACATGGGGAAGACTAATCCTCTTAATGTGTGGCTTTAAAAACCTGAGGGGCTGAATTCTGTGAGTATTCAAAACTAGTGGGACTTCGAGCCTGGAGCTTTAAAAGTCAGCTGACCCGGGGTGCCTAGGTGGCTCAGTCGGTTAAGCATCCAACTTTGAATCAGGTCATGATCTCATAGTTCCTGGGTTCAAGCCCCACATTGGGCTCTGTGCTGATAGCTCTGAGCCTGGAGTCTGTCTTCGGATTCTGTGTCTCCCTCTTTCTCTGACCCTCCCCTGCTCATGCTGTCTGTCTGTTTGTCTGTCTGTCTGTCTCTCTCTCTCTCTCAAAAATAAATAAAACATAATAAATCAATAAATAAAAGTCAGCTGACTCAACACTGGGTGAGCTGGAGGGCTCGTGATAACTGGGTCTCTGCCCTTCAAGGAACAGCAGCCTGCATGGAAAGGCAAGATCAGAACAGCAGTTTACATAACGTTGGGGGCAAACAGGAGACAGGTCTGTTCATACTGATTGCAGAGCACATTGGAGGACTTCTCTGAAAACGAGGGAGCCAGCAAGTGGAATTTTCCTCCCCCATCCACCAGCATAAGTGACAAGGACACCTGAGAGAGGTGGCACTCCAGACAGAGTTCTCTGGAGGACTCGCCTACTCCAAGCCCCTCGTCCCTGGAATCCGGGCAAATTTTGTTACGTCCTCGTGTGCGTTGTGCCAGCCTCTGGGTGCACAGGGGCTGCTGTGCACCACACGCAGCAGACACACGGAGCCCAGCCATGCACCTCCAGCCACCCTGCCCCCAGCCACTGCAGGGCTTCGGGTGACCTCTGCCCCATTCCCAAATTCCCCGCCTTCACCCCGACTCTGCAGAGCTGGTCTGCCTAGGTCCCACTAACACCACAGACAGCAGGCACAGCCCCCAACAGGCAGAGTCCGTGCATTGAAAGGAAAGATGACACAGGCACAACCACCGGGTGTAAGCAACACACAGGATATTCTCCTGATGTACCACGTTCTGTGGAACAGGGGGCACTGCGGGTAACTCCAGGACTTCTTCTTCATAAAGTTACTACTTTCAGCAGAAAACATGCCTGGCATTCTTATCACACAAAAACAGACACAGAGAGGCAGACAAAATGAAGAGACAGAAACATTTATGCTAAATGAAGGAACAGGACAAGGCCACAGCCAATGGTCTAAGTGAAACACACATAAGTAACAGGTCTGATAGAGAATTTAAAGAAATGATCATATGGATACTCACTGGACTTCAGAGAAGAGTGGAAGACCTGAGTGAGACCCTTAACACAGAGATAAGGAATAACACAGTAGAGATCAAGAAACACACTTGATAGAATGAACTCACTTGATACAATAAACAGCAGGACAGAAGAAGCAGAAGAACAAATTAGTGACCTAGAAGATAGTAATGGAAAGTAATCAAGCTGAACAAAAGAGAAAAAAGAATTATGCAGAATGAGAATGGACTTTGGGAACTCAATGACTCCATCAAATGTAATAATATTCATAGTATAGAGCCCCAGAAGAAGAGAGAATAAGAGGGCAGAAATTTTATTTGAATATATAGTAGCTAAAAATCTCCCTAATCTGGGGAAGGAAACAGACATTCAGATCCAGGAGGCACAGAGAATCCCCATCAAAATCAAGAGAAGCAGATCCACATGAAAACATATTGTAATTAAATTGGCAAAATATTATGATAAAGGAAAAATCTTAAAAGCAGCAAGACAAAAGAAATCACTAATTTACAAAGGAAAACTCATAAAGCTAGCAAGAGATTTTCCAACAAATACCTTGCAAACCTGAACACAGTGGCATGATATACTCAAAGTGCTGAATGGGAAAAATCTGTGGCCAAGAACACTTTATCCAGCAAGGCTGTCATTCAGAATAGGAGAAATGAAAAGTTTCCGAGACAAACAAAAAGTAAAGGAGTTCCTGACCCAGCAAGAAATACTTCTTTAATGGAAAGGAGAGACCAAAAGTGACAGTATAAAGGGAGGAAACACAAAAGCAGTAAAAATTAAAGACATGGAAGGTAACACAAGAAATGGAAAGACAATCCATTCTCTTGGGTTGGAGGAACAAGTATTGTTAAAATCCCTATACTACCCAAAGCAATCTACACATTTAATGCAAGTCCTGTCAAAATAACAGTACCATTTTTCATGGAACTAGAACAAACACTCCTAACATTTGTATAGAACCACAAAAGACCCCAAATAGCAAAAGTAATCTTGAAAGAGCAAAGCAAAGCTGGAGGCATCACAATTCCAGACCTAAGTTAGATAACAAAACTGTAGTAATCACAACAATACATGAATGGCCAAAAATAGCCCTTAGATTAGTAGAACAGAAAACCCAGACATGGCCCACAACTGTATGGCCAACTAATCATCAACAGAGCAGGAAAGAATATCTAATGGAAAAAGGACAGTTTCTTCAATAAATGGTACTGAGAAAACTGTACAGCAGCATGCAAAAGAAAGAAACTGGACCACTTTCTTACACCATACACAAAATAAGTGCAAAATGGGTCAAAGACTTAAATGTGAGACCTGAAACCATAAAAATACTATAAGAGAATACATGCAGTAATCCCTTTGACATTAGCCATAGCAACTTATTTTTTTAGATAAAGAGGCAAGGGAAACAAAAGCAAACGTAAACTATTGGGTCTACATAAAAATAAACAGCTCTGTACAGCAAAGGAAACAAACAACAAAACTAAAGGCAACCTACAGGATTGGAGAATATATTTGCAAATGACATACCTGATAAAGGGTTAGTATCCAAAGTATATAAAGAACTTGTACAACTCAACACCCAAAAAACCAAATAATTCAATTAAAAATTGGCTAGAGGGTATGAGCAGACATTTCTCCAAAGAAGACGTTCAGATGGCCAACAGACACATGAAAAGATGCTCATCCTCTGTTGGGAGCCGCTGAGGAGTTTTGGCTGCCTCAGGCAAGGAGATATCGCTCTCTCCAGGGAGTGAACCAGAAAAACAAGATTTACATCTGGAGGCTAGGAGAGTGCATTTCTTGGTCCAGATTTTGGAGACTGTCCTACTGAGCCAGTCGAAAAAAGGCCAAGGTGATCAAAAGATCAAACCGCATTTTGGATTATTCAGCGCTAAGCTTCCCCTCCCCAGCATTGCAGACGCTAGTCTGCACGCTTCCCTTTGATGCTGTGTCCGGAGTTTGGAGTTTCCTTTTCGGTCTTTCCCCTTTCTCTAATATTCATTTGACTCTGTTACCTGGCAACCAACCCGGGTCAGTTCCCCGCCCCAAACCATATATAAGATAGAGTGTTTTCTGGAAAGAGGAAGAAGGAGAGGAAGAAGAATAAAAGAGAGGCTTGATCGGATTCCATGTGCTGTCTTCACTCTCTGCGCCCCCTTTCCTGCCCTTTCTCTCCCTCCCTCAGGAAAAGAACCCACGGAGGATTCTCCACCCTGCTGGTCGGGGCTGAGGAGACAGGTACTGCCAAAGGGCCTAAGGGACCTGGCTTTGGCTAAGACAATCCTCACTGATCATCAGGGAAATGCAAATCCAAAGTGCAATGAGATATCACTTCCTATGTGTCAGAATGGCTGAAATCAACAACACAAGAAACAACAGGTTTGTTCGTGTGGAAGAAATGGAACCCTCGTGCCCTGTTGGTGAATGCAAAGTGGTGCAGCCACTCTGGAAAACAGTGTGGAGTTTCCTTAAAAAATTAAAAATGGAACTACCCTATAATCCAGCACCCCTGGGTATTTTACAAATAATACAAAAACACTAATTCAAAAAGATAGAGGCCCTCATACTTATAGCAGAAATATTTACAGTAGCCAAGATATGGAAGTAACCCAAGTGTCCATTGATTGATGAATGGATAAAGAAGTGGTGGTACATGTTATTCAGCCATAAAAAAGAATGATATCTTGCCATTTGCAATGACATGGATGGAATTAGAGACTATAATGCTAAGAAAATAAGACAAAGACCATATGATTTCACTCATATGTGGAATTTAAGAAACAAAAAAATAGAAAAGGAAACAGAGAGCGTAAGAGTGACAAGCCAAGAAACAGACTTAACTCTAGAGAACAAATTGATGGTAACCAGAGGGGAGGTGTTTAGAGGATGGGGTGAATTAGGTGATAGGATTAAGGAGTGCACCTGCCCTGATGAGCACCAGCTTCTATGTGGAACTGTCGAGTCACTATATCGTACACTTGAAACTGTTTAACACTGTGTGTTAACCAACTATAATTAAAATAAAAACTTAAGGGGCTCCTGGGTGGCTCAGGGAGATGAACACCTGACTTCGGCTCAGGTCATCATCTCACAGTTCCTGAGTTCAAGACCTGCATCGGGCTCTGTGCTGACAGCTCAGAGCCTGGAGCCTGCTTTGGATTCTGTGTCTCCCTCTCTCTCTCTCCCCCTCCCCACTCACGCTCTGTCTCTCTCTTTCAAAAATAAATAAACATTCAAAAAAACAAATAAAATAAAACCTTAAGATAAATATATATGCATTCGTAATTTCCCCAAACTGGTATTAAACTGTATGAAATAGATTAATTTGCATAAAATGTATTCTTATTTTCTTTTTTTAAAAATGTACACCCAAGGGACACCTGGGTGGCTCAGTCGGTTAAGCATCCAACTTCGGCTCAGGTCATGATCTCACGGTTCATGGGTTCAAGCCCTGCTTCGGGCTCTGTGCTGACAGCTCAGAGCCTGGAGCCTGCTTCATATTCTGTGTCTCCCTCTCTCTGACCCTCCCCTGCTCGCACTGTCTCTCTCTGTCTCTCAAAAATAAATTTTTTTAAAAATTAAAAAAATTAAAATATACATCCAAGTTAATTAACATATAGTGTAATAATGTTTTCAGGAGTAGAATTTAGTGATTCATCACTTACACATAGCACCCAGTGCTCACCCCAACAAGTGTCTCCTTAATGCCCCTGGCCCATTTAGCCCATTCCCCCCCCAAATCTCTCCAGCAATCCTGTTTGTTTCCTTATTTAAGAGTCTTTTATGGTTTGTTTCATAACACATATTCTTCAATTGATAGCTTTAGTAACTGTTTAATGTAGACTCCCAAAATGTCTAGTGACGCCTTCCTGTATGAACTACAGGAATGAAGATAAATAGATTTTACTCCTTGGTCTTTAAGATCTAAATACTGATGTGCAAATTTAACAAACATTTGTTTTTGTGGGTTTTTTTGTTCTGCCCCGGTACTGTGTATCATCCTGTGAATACATCAGGAAAGACAGACAGGGAGGTGGGTCTAGAAAGAAAGAAGGACTTGGCCCTGATAAAAACACAAATGAATATGTAATTACAAAATCAGGCACCTAGTTAGACAAAAAATAAAAGCAGGATGTTAACTTGAAAGGGAATAACAGGGGGAAGAGTTATTTCAGACTGCGTTACGAGAGCAGGCTTCTCCAGGAAAGTGCTGCGTAATGCATTTTATTTGTTCATTTATTTTAACTTAACATTCTTATATTTTATGGACATATATTTTGTAGTCCATTATTAGAAACAAGCATATGGGCTCTGTTTTACATAGATTAAACAGAACTTTTTGTGTAACTGCTTCAAATAGAAATTTCAGAGGACTCCTAAAATATTATGAACTCATTTCAAAGTATTTTTACAATCCAAGTAATTGAAAAAATTCTTACATTATTTTTCATTGTATTTTTCTCTCTGCTTCTATCCTTACCTTCTAGAACCATTCTTCACGAGTCAGATCACAGTGTTTTTTGTATTTTAAAAATTATGTCACTCCTCTGCTTAAAGTCCTTGAACATTTTACTATGAACTTAGAATAACCCTAAATTCCTCCTTGTGTGGGCACCTGGGTGGCTCAGTCAGTTAAGCGTCCAGCTTCGGCTCAGGTCATGATCTCACAGCTCGTGGGTTCGAGCCCCACACCGGGCACTGTGCTGACAGCTCAGAGCCTGGAGCCTGCTTCAGATTCTGTATCTCCCTCTTTCCCACCCTCCCCTGCTGGCACTGTCTCTGTCTCTCAAAAAGAAACTAAAAAAAAACATTTAAAAAATTCCTCCTTGTGGACTACAGAATCTCTTGTAGGATTCCCCCTCCCTCCAACCATACTGCCCCATTTCCTCTCCTATACGGCTGGAGGACATGTGACTGACTAACATGTGGAGAAAGCATTTTGGCTACATATCTTATAATTAAAATTACGGTATCACTTTGACCCCCTATTTCATTTATGGAAATGTAGAAATGATGGAACTGGTAATAAATGTAAATGCCGTGTATGTGGACGTTTAACACAAGAATTCTTTGTTGTAGTAAAAATCAATTAACAAACTAAAAGAAATCCTGAAAACAATCTTAATATTCATCAGTTTGTGAAAGACCCAGGGAAGCTATTTTAAGAAAACCATTGTTACCAATTATTAAAACATATTTGATATTGATTTTAGAATGCATTTAACAAATGTTCCGTGATTTATTTTGGAAGAGAGAGAGAGAGAGAGAGCAGGGAAGGAGCAGAGAGAGACAGAGAGAACCCAGGTGGTTTCTGCACTGACACGGGGCTCAATCTCATGACCTGAATCATGACCTGAGCTGAAATCAAGAGTCTAATGGATAACCAACTGAGACTCACAGGCTCCCCTAGAATGCATTAATTTTTTTCAATGTTTTATTTATTTTTGAGACAGAGAGAGAGTATGAGTGAGGGAGGGGCAAAGAGAGAGGGAGACACAGAATCAGAAGGCTCCAGGCTACAAACTATCATGGGGCTCGAACTCACGGACTGAACCATGAGATCATGACCTGAGTTGAAATTGGACGCTTAACCAACTGAGCCACCCCGGTGCTCCAGGAATGCATTTTTATAGGTCTCTGAGAGTGAGCTTGTCAGGGCAAAGATGTGATTGTGTATGGTAGTTTGGAATTGTCCCATCTTGGAGATGGGAAAATGTCTTTCTGTCTGATCCATCTCAACTAGAAACACCGTTTTCCTCCATTGTCTCCTAAGAATTTCCCTGCTAGCCAAGCTGAGCATGAGCTGGTGGTGACGATCAAATTCATTCAAGCATGGGCACACTCTAGATTCATCGTGAATAATTAGTGCTCATTGCTACTGAGGTCTTGAGGCAACAGGAATAAAGACTGAAAGAAATTAAAAGATATGAAAAGGAAAAAGAGAAAAGGAAGAGAGAAACATAAAAAAAAATAATCTGAGTCACTCTCTGAGTGAGAGAGACATGTGTTAGAGTAGCTTAAAGAATTTTCTTTTATTTTGTATTTTATTTTATTTTTTTAATGTTTACTTATTTTTGAGAGAGAGAGAGAAAGAGAGAGAGAGAGAGAGAGAGAGAGAGAGAGAGAGAGAGAGAGAGAGAAAGCAGAGAAGGGGCAGAGAGAGAAGGAGACACAGAATCCGAGGGAGGGTGGGGGCTCTGGACTGTCAGCCCAGCTTGACCCCACCAACCATGAGATCATGACCTGAGCCAAAGTTAGATGCCTAACCGACTGAGCCATCCAGGTGCCCCAAAGACATACTTCTTATTAAGAAACCCAAAACGAAAGAAGAAAGTAAAATATAGTTTAAAATTCTCTGTGTAATAACTCTTGAAGCCAGGATTATAGTTCAGATGAGACCTAAATGGGGTAGATAATGCATAGGCACGTAGTTAGCTCAGATAGCAACGGTCTTACCTGTAAACTTGGTCTTCCCTTCATAAATTTGAATCTGTATTATGAAGTTTCATTTGGGCATTCAGCCAATCATTCTGGCTAAGGGCTATACAGCTTCAAATTTGATAATTTGTATGATGATAGATTACATACTAAGATTAAAATTAGCATTTTGAAGATTACCAGGGCGATGCCAAAGATAAAGGGCAGGGGTATGAAAGGACCTTATTTTTGTGAGTTCAACACAGTGCCTAGAAAGTCCGGTCAGAATTGGGCTCAGAGAGACCGCTCTCTGTCAGTTTGTTTGGAGTCTACCAAAGGCCTCAGACAGTATTTGTTCTGACAATTTTCCAAGGCTTCTGCTGATTTTTAAGCTGGAAAAATTCAACCCTCTCTAGACTTTTCAAATATCAGCTTCATCCAGGCTTGCAGAGCTACCTCTATATTCTGCAAGCGAGGTTCCAATGCAGTTAAGGAAAAAATAAACAAACAATTCATGGCTGTTTTTCAGAATTTCAAGATGAAGGACAACAAGTTTCCTTTTAATTAGAAATGCTGTTGAATACATTAATAGGATTTTAGCACTGAATTCTATGTACATAGCTTTAAAAACCCCAAAAATGATTGTGTAGCTAATTATGGCAAGAACTAACTCCTATCCTGGAGCGAGGTTTTTTGGACTCATAAATTTCATTTAGGTCTTAGGCTTTTAAACAAGAAATATGTAGAAGACAATTGCATTAATAGAGTGAAAACAAATTATCTCTGGTTGCAGATGACATAATCTTATATGTAGAAAATCTTAAAGACTCCACAAAACAGAAACAAAAATTAAACTATTAAAACTAAACATGAATTCATTAATGCTGCAGGATAGAGTCAACATTCAAAATCAGCTGCATTTCTATATACAAACTATCTAAAAAAATTAAGAAAGCAATTCTTTTTACAATCACATACAAAGAATGAAATTAACCAAGGATATAAAAGATACTGAAAACTGTAAACATTGATAACAAAAATTTTTAAGAGATACAAATAAGTGGAAAAATACCCCACGTCCATGAATTAGAATAATTAGTACTGTTGTAATGTCCATACTCCCCAAGTGATGTGTGTATTCAATGCATTCCTTACCAAAATCTTAATGGCATTTATTACAGAAGCAGAAAAAATTCTAAAAAATTATATGAAACCACAAAGACACCAAATACAACAATTATGAGAAAGAAGAACAAAGTCGGAAGCATCACACTTCCTGATTTCAAAATACATTACCAGGCTACAGTGATGAAAATGGTGTTGTACTGAAATAAAGACCAACATACAGACCAATGGAACAGAAGACAGAGTCCCGAGGTAAACCCACACATACACATGGTTAACTGATTTTTGACTATGGTGTCAAAAATACACAATGGGGAAGGGACAATGTATTCAATAAAGTATGCAAATGAATGAAAATGAACCTCAATATTCCACCTTACACAAAAATGAACTCCAAAGGGATTAAAGACCTAAACATCAGACTTGAAATGATAACACTCCTAGAAGAAAATCCAGGGGATGGGAGCTTCATAACTTTGGTATTGTAACGACTTCTTGGATATGACACCAAAAGCTCAGATACCAAAAGCAAAAACAGATCATTGGGATTGTGTTAAACTAAAAAGTTTCTTATAGTGAAGGAACCAATAAAGAGTGAAAAGGCAACCTACAAAATCAGAAAATATTTGCAAATCATTTTTCTGATAAGGGGTTAATATCCAAAGTATATAAGAAAATCCTATAACTGAAGGCAAATAGAACAAAACAAAACACCTTACTAAAAAATAGGCAAAGGACTTAATTAGACATTTCTCTAAAGAAGACATACAAAGGGCCAGTAAAGTATATGAAAAGGTTTCAGTTTCACTAATTGTCAGGGAAATGTGATTCAAAACTGCTATATCACCTCATAGCTGTTAAGATGACTATTGTGTGTATATATGTATGTATGTATGTATGTACACACACACACACACACACACACACACACATATATATATATATATATATATATATATACACATACATATGTATAGACAGCAAGTGCCACAAAGATGTCGAGAAAAGGGGAATCCTCACAGACAATTTGTGGGAATGCAAAATGATGCAGGCACTCTGGAAAACAGTATGGAGGTTCCACAAAAAGTTAAAAACAGAACTATCCTATCATACATCAGTCATAGTAGTAGGTATTTACCCAATGAATACAAAAACATAATTCAAAAGAATACATGTACCCCTATGCTTACAACAGCATTATTTGCAATAGCCATGATATGGAAACAGCCCAAGTGTCCATGGATAGATGAATGGATAACAAAGATGTATATATTTACAATGGAATATTACTTGGCCAAATAAAAGAATGAAATCTTGCCACTTAAACAACATGGATGGAGCTAGAGAGTATTATGCTAAGAGAAATAAGCCAGAGAAAGAAAAATATGGCTTCACTCATATGTGGAATTTAGGAAACAAAACAAACAAGCAAAGATGGAAAAAGAGTAAGAGAGAAACAAAAGAAGAAACTGACAATTATAGAGAACAAACTGATGATTACCAGAGGAGAGGTAGGTGAGGGAGGGGGAAGATGGGTGGGGTGATGGATGAAGTAGGTGATGGGGATTAAGGAATGCACTTGTGATGATGTCCTGGATAACGTACAGAAGTGTCGAATCACTGTATTGTCAGCTGAAACTAGCAATGCTGTGTGTTAACTAACTAGAATTAAAATAAAAACTTAAACTAAAAATAGAACCACAATGATATAGCAGTTCTACTTCTGGGCTACATGATGGATAAAGAAAATGTAATATACACATACAATTGAATTATTCAGCCTTAGAAAAAGCAACATTTGCAATGAAATGGAACCTGGAGGACTTATACCAAAACCAAATAAGCCAGTCTCTAAAGGACAAATGCTCTAGGACTCCACTTATATGAGGCATGTAAAATAGTCAGATTTAAAGAAGCAGATAATAGATTGATGGTTTTTGTGGGCTGTGGGGAGCAGGATCTAGGGAGCTTTCGTTTTGTTCAGCAAGATGAACAAGGGGGTGAATATCATGTTGGGCATTTTTTAAAATTTTTAATGTTTACTTATTTTTGAGTGAGATAAACAGAGTGTGAGTAGGGGGAGGGGCAGACAGAGAGGGAGACACAAAACTTGAAGCAGGCTCCAGGCTCCACGATGTCAGCAAAGAGCCCGATGTGAGGTTCAGATTCACAAACCCTGAGATCATGACCTGAGCCAACTGAATGCGTCACCCAGGTGCCCCTTGGGCATTTTTACCATAATAAAAAATAGCCACGCAGGGAGAATTTTGGAGGAAATGTTTACTACCTGATTGTAGTGATAATATTATGGGTGTTTGTCTATGTCCAAATGCATCAAAACACTGACATTGCACTGTTTCTTTACATATCAATTATACTTCAATAGAGCTGTTTTTTTTTAAAAAAATCAATTTCAAAGTGTTATGGTCATTGAAGTTGGACATATATTTTTGTCTTCAGAAAGCTCGCCAATAAACTTATGGAATTAATACTCTGAAACACACACCAGATGAGACATTGTCAAGGGAAAAAGACAGGTGACCTCAAGTGGAGTCCAGGCATGTGCAGATGATGATGTGAAGAGATCTATAACTCAGGGAAATGAAGGAAGACCAAATGTTAGGATGTGTTAGGATGAAGTTTCACCACGCACACACTTTTGGAAGACCCACAGCCATTTCACTGTGAGGATAAAATATGAAGAAGTATGTTGAGGAAACAAATTTCTGAGGCATAAAATAAAGAAAAGGGGTGGAAAGTATCCAATTCTAGCAACACAAACAAATATGAAAATACCCTACATGCTTTAGGGAAGGGGAAAAAGGTTAAAAATAAGGTTGAATTCTTGGGAATCCCCCTGAAACCTCATGAGAGGAATAAGACAGTGGCAGAGGGAATTAAGCATGAGAGGCACACTCCATAACTGCATTAAAAAAAGCAGCATAAAGTAATTATTGTTTCAATGCTTGGAAGATTCAAAAAGTAGATAAAAGGAACACATATTAAAGAGAAGATGCAGAACTATCAGTTCTTATTAGGATCCTTTTGGCAGAAGTTTCAAAAGTATCAAATAGCAGTTCTAGATCATGCATCTGAAGGTGATTTTCCAACTAAAACAGGTAGAGAGGAATGGTGTAATGTAAATTATCCTAAATAAGAGGCAATAGAACTAGCCACTATGTCCCAGGAATTCAAGTTTGCTCAGAAAATTAGTAGATCCTGACAGACAGATGCTAACCTTGGTGCAACATTGGGTTAGGAATATGGAAATTGGGGTAAGTAGCAGTGACTACTTTTGGTTTTAAAAGGAAGACACTTCACTATAACCTATTGATTGCCATTTTCATTGGAATTTTCGAGACTTCCAAAAAGCTAGCAGTGTTTCAATGTCAGTGTATGTGATAGAATATAGATGCATAAGTGAAGCTCTCCTTCAGATTTAACCATTGGTTAGTAGCAAAAACAAGACTTTGCAGAACTATTTCTTTCCCCTAGACAACAAGTTTATGGGGCACAGCTTCTGAATAACAAAATTGGGCTGATTTCATTCAGGTCAGGTTAACTCCATGAAGGTTATCTCTGCACACTCTCCTTGATTTGGTTTTGCTATAGATTTTGATGAGACTATGTACTAGGTTCTGGGAATATAATTTTACCTGGGATCCCACATCTTATGAGAATGAAGACAGCAAAGTGATAATATTCGGTGTTTTGTGAATGCTGCTCCACCAATAAAAGTGAAACTCTATAGAGAGATTTGTTACGTGTGTGATTTCTCAGGTCCTGAAAGGACCACACCCATTAGAGAGAGGGCATAAGCTCTCCCAGGCCGTTAGTGGGAGGATGTTTCTGGGCGGTCATCAAGAATGTCTCTGTATGAAATGAAATTGAGTAAGAAATTTAGGACAATGATATCTTTTTTAAAAATTTAACCCAAGATTTTGGATTTTAGATTTTTGACTTCTTAGAGTAAAAGAATTGATTCTAATTGCTTTGGACTTTTATCTTTGGGTTTTAACTTGAAAGGGTTTCCATATTTGAGCTTTGATTTCTTACTGGGAATTTTATAATGGCATAGGATGAAAATCATGGGCCTGTTTCAGTTGATACATTTAGTTGGCGTTTATGCGTTGTGTCTTTGCATTTCACATTACTGTTGATTTCTAGTCTCACAGTACTTTATGGCTGGACCTGGCGTTGGTTAAGAAAAGGAATAGAATGGAAATGTGGTGACTGAAGAGTTATTTTTATTGCCAGGTTAAAGACCTAAGAAGGATTGAATCTAATCTGTGCACAGGAGGCCCAGGAGAATAGCCAGAGGACCTCTATTTCGCACAAGAGGAACAGCCTCATGAAGGTGGAGCCTTGATAAACAGTTCACCCCTAACCTCAGGGGATGCACATCCCCGCTTACAGCAGGAATAATTATAAGGCTCAAAGAATTTTCAGAACAAAAACTGTCTTGGATGCAAACCTCAGTGTTTCAGGGAAGATACCCTTTCCGTGAAAAGAGACGTTCACTAGAGAAGGCAGCGTTTTTTTTTTTTTAATATCATTTTGTGTAAGGGCACAGATTAAATTAAATTAATTAAATTTAAAGCCATAGGACCCTTGTTCTTTTCATGCATAGACAGGCAGACAAACTTAGTCGCTTGGTAACCTCGGGAAAAAAATAACTTCATAGCTCAGCTCTGTCCTCATTTTTCCTTTTGGGAATCAGCTGCCCATAATGAGGACATGTTTTGTTTTGCTGCCAAGTGGGGAGCGTTCATGATTCTGAGGGTTAGTTGACACCTGTCTTTTATCAAGCTGCACACTTCAATTTACCTTTGGTAATAAATTGATGTTTTGACATACACAGTTGTAATTCATTTTCAAACTGTTTAGAATCTGGTGATTTTATTGTATGATCTTCCTGGGTCGACCCTGAACAGTAAGTAAAATTATCCACATTTCAAAGAAGGGGCAAAAACACCAAGTAGTTGAAATTTTGATGTGTAGACCTCACAGTGAAGTAGATAAAGTGTGACTTGCATCTATCGAATCCTACTCTAGAGATTGTTCTCGTAACAACTGTGTTATTTTAAATTTTAAATAAACAAATAAAGTAACTGATCATAATAAAAAAGAGAAAGAACCAATTTTAGCAGGTTTGATGTGGAGGGAATAAGAGACTAAAGCATAAACAAATGTGAAGGATAAAAAAGAAGGCAAATTACAGATAAAAATAATTCTAAGCAATCGCTTTGAACAAATTCATATCAGTTCACCTGAAATTAGTGATGAAAGGGATGACTAACTAGGACAAATAAAGATTGGCCAAAAGTTTAAAGAGTAGGCAGAAAACTTATTGGAAAATAGGTATAAAAAATAAAGGATAATTTGGAAAGATAAGGGAAGTTCTGTCCTCCAAAAGGACATCAGATCAATCATTTTAACAGGTTGAATTCTGACACATTGTCAAGAACGTCATAGCTTAGTGAAATAGATGCAGAGCATGGAGAAAATAAAAAGCTTTCTAACTCCTTTTATGAGGCTACTCACCTTGATGAGAACTGGATAGGGTAGGGGCACCTGGGTGGCTTAGTTGGTTAAGCATTGAACTCTTGGTTCAGGTCTTGATCTCCCGATTTGTGAGATGGAGACCCAAGTTGTGCTCTGTGCCTCCAGTGGGGAGCCTCCTTGGGATTCTCTCTCTGCTCCTCCTACATGCATCCACACCATTTTTCTCTCTCTTTAAAAACAAATAAGTACATAAACTTTAAACAAGAACTGGGTAGGGTTATTGCAATCCATGTGTTTCCTGGATCCTTTCTCTTTGCTCCTTACCAGTCTTGAAGATCATGGTTCATGATTATTAACACACCATTCTGAAAACCTCAACTTTCTTGCCTTCTATGTACTTAGCTGATTAATTTTCAACACTGTTAACTTAAATATTTGCTTTCTTCTCTTTTTTAGAGGTATAATTAACATATAACATGTAGAAGTTTAAAGGGTACAAGGTATTGATTTGATACATTTGTACTGCAATATGATTGCCATTGTAGTATTAGCTAACACATGGACTGAGAAAACAGAGCTAAAGCAGTTGGCTTATGATTCCTTTCTCTCCTGATTACTAGGAATTGATTACTCAGGGAAAGAGAGAAGGCAGGTAAATCTGTCTAATTTCCTTGTATATCCACTGATAACAAGATCTCCTCGAAATCATCTGAACATACCCACTGGGAAGGGGGATGGTACCTCTGTGGTGATTCTATCAAGATGTTCCTGGTCTAAGAGTGCTTCTGGTAAACAAAACTATAATGTGTGGATCTATGAGGCATAGTACCCTGGAGAGAGCCACATAAGCTGACCATTTTTCTGGGTATAGAATAAAGATGGTTGACCATCTAAATATATTCTGGTGTAAGAGCTAAAATCTCTCTTAAAGTTCTCATCTCTAACTCTGGGCTAAAGAGAAAATGCTCCTGACGTCTCAGACCCCTCCCTGTTTCACCCATGTCTCTTGATTGTACTCTTGAATTATTAGAAAAGCTTGATACTGGGTAAGATCTCTAATATTCTGATTTTTTGTGTGTGCTAGTTTAGCTGGTAAATTAGATTCTAAATAGATTCTGTGTTCTCACAGACAGTAGCACAGATGGGCCTCTGGCTCCGAGTGATCATTTGTTTTTAGTCTGAGTAATCATTTCACTATAGCGCAGTAACACTATGGAAGACTATTGTTCAACCTGCCAAAATTCCAAAAAAAAAAATTATGCTCTTTGTTTTTCTATCTTCATAAATTTTAATCTATATTTTACAATATTTATTACAACAGAAATTCTTTGTTCGAGTGAAGACATTCTAGAAATTATGTTTAGATATACAAAATTTTACCACTAACAAACATTCAAAATATATTCACCTTTAATAAAATACAGATATATTTTAGAAGACATGCAAAGTTCTCTTTTCTAGTATCCTCAAAAAAAATAATAGTTAGCATTTGGATAGTAGTTTATAATTTACAATAACATATACAAACTGTCCCATTGATAATAGGAAATATTGAATAAAATTTCTGCAAATTATCTAATAAGGTTTATTATGGATTTTATCAATTGATTTAATGTGATTTAAAAAATCTTATCTATACCAGGATTTACCTATACCATGGCTTAAATATTTTTTCCAAATTCAAGACTTTGTATTATGCACATGAAAAGTTTGAAAATATTTTCTCTTACTTTGAATGCCTGCATATTTAAATGCCACTTTATCCAATACTCATAAAGAAACTAGAAAGATGCTAAGAAAGAAACCCAGCATTTGCCTGTAATAATAATTCACATAAAGAAAAAAATAAAAGTATTTTTGAAAGGTACAGGGGAAAAAAGACTATAATAGAAATTTTCTGCTTGCTTCAATTAAATTTATGAACTCTTTTACCTAGAGGACTTATGACAGGCTTTCTTTCATGAGTTTAGAAGAGCTAATTGGAAACTGTAAATGATGAATTACTTAATTCCCATGATAAGTAGGAGACATCAGGGCTGGTAGAAGAAAAAAAATGAAAAAACACTTTCCTTGCTATGATTCTCAACTTTTACCTTAATCTATCACAAAAAGCATGCCAAATATGTCTAATATGAGGATGGGTATAATTTTACGGTGCATTAAAATGCATTTATTGGTTTGTGGTTTTAATTATACATAATAAAATAGAAATGAAATAAAAATTTAAGAAACAGGAAGCTATGTTATGTAGGTCTTGTGAAAAGTTACTGAAAGGTTCAACAGTGGTCAAATCTAAGTTGGAAAGTAGTTCAAGAGCTCTTCCTGTTTATTGCGGTCAGAAGCCAGAATTCTAGCATAGCCTTTCTGGACCACTTGGTTGTACGTCCATTCTGAGACCTGTGAACTCTCCCCAGTATATCACCAAATTCTGGGGAGGGTTTTGGCAATCTTACAGTGGACCATTGCCCAGGCATTTATAATCTGGGAAATAACAGAACAATAGCATCAAGGAAAACAGTTGGTATAGAATAAAGTGTAGTTTCTTACAGTTTTAATTACTTAATGATTATGTACAAACCAAGTCATTTGAGCCAAGCGCATGGAGAAACTCTGAGTCATGGCCAAAGTGGTGAGAAAGCCAATTAGCAAAGAGTAGTTGGAAGAAGGAATGCCCTGGAAGCTATCAATATTGGTGGGGCTTGGGAAGTTTAGGGATAGAGATTTCTGCTTGTAAATGGATAAGAAAGAGCACAGTTAGGATTACATCAGGTCACGTTTCTTTTGCCTTAATTGAGGAGATCACTGGTAGAATAAAATGAACTTACATTTCAGTTCGGATTTTTCAGTTCTGTGCTTCTGGGTTAAAATAGATAATTAAACAGTACACTCAGGGCTGCAGAGCTAGGAATTCAGGTGGCAGCAATATCATTTAACTAGTATTTTCTCCGTCTTATTTGCACAAATGTCACAAAAATGCATTTGAAGAAAGACTTGTGGGTAGCTGAGGACAATAGTGTCAGCACAGTTACACGTCTCCAAAAATATCTTTCCCAAACCATAAATAAAACCAAGAGGAAAGTCAGTTCTACACAAAACCACACCCTCAGCATAGCTAGAGGACAAAGAATGCTGAAGCCACAAAAAACTGGGTAAAACCAACAAAAAATCACCGCATCCCGTCATGTTTTCTCTCATGTTGCAAAGCTACCTTCATCCATTTCCAAGGCTTTGTGGTAAACAAAGGCAGACTGGGAAACTGGGGACGACAGAAGAAGGGGCCTAAGGAGTGGATCTCATTGTGATTTGGAGCATAAAACACCAAAAAGATGAAATCTATCAAAAACAAAACAAACAAAAAAAGAAAACAACACCAACAACAACAACAACCCCCAAAAAACTGAGGAAGTGTTCAGAAAGATCTAGGCATAAAACAGAGGGAAATAATTCTGTGTGCTCAATTTAAAGGGCCAGGCATTTAAAGGGCCAGGCACAACTTTTAAAACATCAGGATTTTAGGGGCGCCTGGGTGGCTCAGTCGGTTAAGCCTCCGGCTTCGGCTCAGGTCAGATCTCACGGTCGTGGGTTCGAGCCCCACGTCAGGCTCTGTGCTGACAGCTAGCTCAGAGCCTGGAGCCTGCTTCCAGTTCTGTGTCTCCTTCTCTCTCTGCCCCTCTCCCTCTCATGCTCTGTCTCTCTCAGTATCAAAAATAAAACAACAACAACAAAAAAATTTAAAACACCAGGATTTTAAAGAATGGAAGTAATGAAATAAGGAATATTTTTAATATATAACTTCTGCATATTTTAACATGTATTGAATGTGTTAAGTTCGATTATTTAATGTATTTTTATATTATTTCAATATATTCATTAATCCTTTGTGTTGAAAATATATTCAACCTTTGGCCAGTGAGTATTAAAGGAAAAATGTAAAATTGAATGGCTCTTTGGTAGGATTCTTAGATATAATTTGAAAAGTGTAAATAACAAAAGAAAGCGTTGGAAAAATAATATTTTTTCAAAATTAAGAACACTGTCAAAAAATTGAAAGACCACCTACATAGAATGGGAAAAATATTTGCAAATCTTATATTTGACATGAGTCTAGAACCCAGTATATAGAAAGAACTCTTACAACTCAGCAAAAAAAGAAAAACAACTCAAATGATAGGCAAAGTACTTGAATAGACATTTCTAGAAGATATATAAATGACTAATCCATACAAGAAAGATGCTCTTCAGTATTAGCTGTTTGGGTAATACCAGTGTAAATCAAAACCTCAAAGGCATATAATCCCCTATGGCACTGCTACAACTACTAATACCCAGAAAATATCAAGTGTTAGAAAAGATGTGGAGAAATTAGAACACTCCTCTATTACTGATGGGAGTGCAACATTGTTCAACCATGTGGAAAAGAGTTCAGCAGTTCCTCAAAAAGTAAATTTAGAATTCTTTGTGGCCCTTTATCTCACTTTAGATTGATTCTCCAAAGAACTTAAAACAAGTACTTCAAGTAGTCCATCTGCATGGAAACAGTTCAAATGTCCATCCGCGAATGAATGGGTAAAGTTTGGTATAAACAAACAATGCAATCAAACTAATGCCAGTCTTGTTGGGGTTGGAACATGCAACATGATTGTGTTCAACATACTCTTTTCTTTCTGAAACAGTAAGTTAAGGGTCAGTAGGAATGAATGTGGAATACATTACTAGCCAATTACAGTCTCTGAGGACTCTTGGCCAGCCAACACAGATCAGAAAATCAGGCATACGTTTTCTCTTGCATGACAGCCATATCCAGATTTTAGGGACACTTAGAGGAAGTACTGGGCTGGCATTACAAATACAGATCTATAGGGCATATATGATTTTCTAGCAATGTTAGAAACCCTGCAATTAAAACAAAAGTAATTTCATACTGGTCCAGCACAGATGGCTTTTACTTTATATGAAATTTGAAAGGCTAAATCTAAAGAGTGATTTGCAAAACCTTGATAATGAGAAGGAGGTACCTTATATTTATTTAGTGTTAAGGAAAAAGCTACAATGGCTTTAAATGCAGTCTGTGAGGAGCAATCAGAGAAAACTCTAGATACAACAATATATAATCTAAAATAAATGCTGGATGAGAGGAAGGAAAGGAAAGGAAAGGAAAGGAAAGGAAAGGAAAAGAAAAAGGAAAGGAAAGGAAAAAGGAAAGGAAAGGAAAGGAAAGGAAAGGAAAGGAAAGGAAAAAGGAAAGGAAAGGAAAAAGGAAAGGAAAGGAAAAGGGAAAGGAGAGGAAAGGAAAGGAGAGAAAAGGAAAGGAGAGGGGAGGGGAGGGGAGGGGAGGAGAGGAGAGGAAAGGAAAGAAAGGAAAGAAAGAAGGAAGGAAGGAAGAAAGAAGCATTATAATAGACTAAAATCCTAGAATGTTTTAAAATATTGGCATTTTGAGGGGTACCTGGGTGACTGAGTCAGCTAAGTGGCTGACTTATACTCAGGTCATGATCTCATGGTTCATGGGTTTGAGCCCTGTGTTGGACTCTGTGCTGACAGTGCAGACCCTACTTGGGATTCTGTCTTTTCCTCTCTCTCTCTCTCTGCCCTTCTCTTGCTCATGCTCTGTCTCTTTCACTCAAAAATAAGTAAAAACATTAATTTTTTTAAAAATATTGGCATTTTGATAAAATGCACATGAAAAAAAAAAACCAACACATGGCACATGGAAATTTGAGCAGATAGGCTAAGAGACACATAGTCTGTAAAGGCTGCATAGGGAGTTAAATGGTATGAGGTCAATTAAAATACAGGCTAAAAGTAACTAAAAAATTCAAATGTAAGTGAACTAAACAATCTAACAGAAGGCAGAAATTGTCAGAACTTATAAAAAAAATGTCGCTACATGCTATCCACAAGAGACACATTTTAGACACAAATAGGTTGAGAATAAAAGGATATGAAGCAAAATTTAATGTAAACAGTACCCAAATGAAAACTAGAGTGACTATACTAAAATAAGCAAAATTGATTATAAGACCAAAATTGTTACTATAGAAAATTGTTACTGGAGCAGAATACTTTATAATAATTGAGGGGCCAGTCTATCTGGAAGATATAACCTTTATAAACATACATGCACCTGATAACATGGCATCAAGGTACATCCAGCAAAAATGACAATATTGAACAGTTCAGTAGAAGTCAACAATAATGAAGACTTCAATATCCACCTTTGAATGACTAATAAAACAACTAGGCAGAAGAGAAACAAGGACATAGAAGCATTGGATAAGAACACGAGTCAACTAAAACTAACAGATTTCTGTGAAACAGACCAACCAAATACAGCCTTTCTTAAAGGCAAATGGAATGTTATCTGGGGTATACCATATATTAGGCTATAAAACAAGCCTCAAAGAATTTAATAATTGAAATACAAAGTTTGTTTTAGGACCACAACTGAATGAAATCAATAACAGAAAGAAATTTCAGAAAATCATAAATGTATGGAAATTAAACAACATGTACTTATTTTTTATTTAAAGTGTACTTACTTATCTTGAGGGAGATTGAGATAACAAGAGTGGAGAAGGGAGAGAGAAAGAAAGAGAGAGAGGAGAGAGAGAGAGAGAGAGAGAGAGAGAGAGAGAGAGAGAGAGAGAGAGAGATCCCAAACAGGCTCTACACTGCCAGCACAGAGCCAGACTGGAACGCATGAAGCCACAAAATCATAACCTGAGAGAAGAAGGGATTCTGGGTGGATTAGAAAGTTTTACAAATTTATGGAAAGCAGAGAAGAAAGATTACTTTGAATTAGGAAACTACAGTCCTATATTTGTTTTCTCTTTCTGTGTAGCAAATTACCAAGACCTTACCAGCTTCAAATGACATGATTTTATTATCCTAGGGTATCTAAACTGAGTAGGAAGTCCAAACCCAGGTTAGGTGGGTGCTGCACTCAGGGTCTCAAGAGGCTGAAATAAAAGAGTCTGCTGAGACTATGGCCCTACCTGATGCACATCCTGATCCTCTTCCAAGCGCTTTCAGCTAGCTGGTAGAGTTCGGTTCCTTGCAGTTGTAGTCCTCAGCAACTAGAGAAGGTTTAACATGTCCTGCCACATGTCCCTCTCCACATCATGGCATTTGCTTCTTCAAGGCCCAAGGAAGGCTTTTCTTCTTTGCATCTCTTCTTTCAGGAAGAGGATGATTAGTTCTGATCCATTCAGGACAATTTCCCTTTTGATTAACTGCAAGTCCACAGATCCCAGCAATAAAATCCCAATTATTTCTTGATTCTCTCTTATACTCAAAGGGAAGAGAGTAGACAGAGTGTATATACCAGAGTGGAGGAATCTTGCAGGCCATCCTAGAATTCTGTTGTAACAAGTTCCAACTGCAAAAGGAGGAAAGGACACCAGAATTGGAGGTCAAAGAATAACCAGCAAAATCTGGAGGGCTAAAACAGGACTGCATATTTTTTTAATATGTGTGCATTTGCATGTTTTATTCTTTAATTAACTTGTAAGATGAGGTCAACTGAATTTATTTCCTAAACATCGACCTAATTATCTATATAAAGATAATTAAACAACTCTTATTCCAATTGACTTGAGATAGCTTATATTTAATATATTAAATTATCACTTGTAACAAATGCAATTTTTGACTCATATATCTATTTGTGATGTGTAAAATGGCTCTTTATTTGTGTTTTATAATATCTTTCAACATCTGCTAGATCTAACCATACCACATGCCACTAATTATATCTTTCCCCATTATTTTTACCTTTTTCACCCTCTTATTCTTTCAGAAAAGCTTTATGATAAAAACAATATTGTGTCAAATTTCCAGAGGTGACATTGGTTTTGTTTGTATTTGTATAATAAACGATGAACCTGAAAAACTCTGATACATTTATAAAGCAAATATTTACCTTCTCATGTCTATTTTAAAAATCTTCCTTTAGAAGATACTTTCCATGAATATCTTATTACTGATTCTTGTTATTAAGACAGCTTGCCACAATCCTAGTCACTGATCTCAGAGAAGGAGACATATCGACAAGCACCTTCCCAGAGTCAAACATTTTGATTCAGGTACACTAAGAAGTAAAGATTTTTTTTAACAAAATTCCTATCCATGCAGAATTGGTGAGAATACCACGCTGATCAGTTTATTACTAGCCTGTACGTGTAAGATTTCAACTTGGAAAAGCCATCTTCCAAGATAGCAAATGGCAGCCAAAGTCAAGGATTTGTCTGTTCCCCCTGACACACATAACAAATGCAGCCCAGCCATGAGACTTAGAATGAAATGCATTAGTAGCAATGATTAGACTATTATTCTTGCCATCTCCCTGGCCATTACTGGGGCTGGGCAAAGAGAAAACAATACAGTTCTGTCCTGGTTAGTTGGACTTCTTATCATGTCATCCACATTCCTTACTGTCTACTTGAACCGCAATTGCCAACTGAACTCATTAGAAGTTATTTATAGTGTATTGATAGCTCCTTTAAAAATCCATTGAAATTAACTTCATATATAAAGTGAATAACCCAATTTTTACACTTAATTTTTTGCAGGCTAAAGAGTACTACCTTTGTAATTTATTGAAGCATCAGATATTTTAAAATTATTTTGATAAATGCATAATTGCTCACTTATCTCTTGTTAATGGTAGTAAATTTAGAAGCTGGAGTTAAAAACTAAGTAATAGGCATTGAAATGAAACATTAATTTGGAATTAAGTATCATCAAATCTTGGGTCTATTAATGATTATACACCATATTTCTCCATAGTCTGTTGAGCCTAATAAAGGCTTGAAAAATAAGTCATGTTGTTTGAAAATAATGAAGCTTAATAGAACTTTTAATGTGATGTTTTATCACAACTGAAAGGTATCCTATACTATTAATAATAGAGCTTTACCAGTGACCTGCTTAATTTGGCACTATCCAACAAATTTATTTTGATTGAGATTAATAGTCACTAATGTTAAAACTTAAAAATAGGTTAAATTTCAATGTTAATGTTAATGCTAATGAATTTTTAATTCCTAATTAAAAATACTTTCATCAGTGATGTGCAAATTCATACTGTCACATTTGGGTTCTAATAAAATAGTACTAAATGTGATGGCTGAATACTTCTCAGTTTATTGAAATAATTATTAGTTACTTCTTAAATGATAAGTCATTTTAGCTTAATCTGTAAATTGAACATTAAAATGTGATTTCAAGGTGATTTTGAAATCACATACATACTCAACAGTTTCACATTAGGTTGTTGTATGTTTTAAAATTTGTAAAGTTTTGTATTTAATTTCATGACTTTTGAATCTGTATTACATAAGGAGAGAATGTATTATAAATATATATCATGGACAACTGAGCCAATTTTTAATAAAGTATTTTAAGTTTCTTGAAGTTCTCAAGAAATATAATAACATTTTTTGTTATTCTTTCTTGCTCTGAAAATCCATTAA
Organism: Suricata suricatta; assembly: GCF_006229205.1. Classification (NCBI taxonomy): domain Eukaryota; kingdom Metazoa; phylum Chordata; class Mammalia; order Carnivora; family Herpestidae; genus Suricata; species Suricata suricatta. The sequence continues at coordinate 7,935,009 of NC_043713.1, forward strand.
ATGTATTGAAATATGAAAAATCTCTTAGAACCCTGATCTTCAGTCTACAACTAACATCAAAGGAAAACAGAAAATTTTCTTTCCATTATATTTCTTCTTAAGGTAAATTTTACATAATGTAAAATGAATAGATTATAAACATACAATTCAATGAGTTTATAAATATATACATTTGCATAACAAACACCCCATCAACATATATGATATTTCCATCTCCTCAGAAAGTTCCCTTGGGTCCCCTAGAAATCAACTTTCATCTTTCCAGTTATTCACTGTTCTCACTTCTATGACCATAAGTTAGTTTTAGCTGCTCTAAGAAAAAGGAAGAAAAAAAAGAAATTTTATAATATTACATCTTTCACATCTTCATTCCTTCACTCAACAGTGTTTTAAGATTTATCAATATGATGCGTATCAGTATCAGTAGTTTACTGTTTTGATTTACATAATTGCATAAGTGTACCAGCGTTTGTTTATTTGTTCTCATGTTAATGGACATTTTGGTCACTTACATATTTGGGGTATCATGTACAAAGGCTTTCAGTGAGGTCACAGCGGGGGGTAGATGTTTAAATTTAGAAGTGGTTAGTCTTTTTATACTCTTCTAAGAAAGGCATAAAAATCCAGTTGCTTCAACATTTTAGTCAACTTTTGGTGCTGTCAGGCTTTAAAAGTTTAATCATCTAGTGGTTTTGAAGTAGTACCTAATTTTGATTTTAATTCTCAGTTCTCTAAAGTCTAGTGACTTTGAGAAATATTTTATGTGCTTGCTGTCCATTCATGTCTTGTATTTTGATATATCTATTCACATATTGGCCACTTTGTTGTTTTGTCTTTTTTAGATTTTTGAAAATAAGACTTTCCATATTCTAGATGCACGTCTACTGTCATATATTTGTATTTTAGATATTTTCTCCCAGTCTCTGGATTGTGTTTTCTTTGTCTTTTGATGAGCAGCAATACTAAATCTTGAAGTCAACATTATTTATTTATCATTGTTTTCTGAGATAACCTTTGGTCTTTCCCAATTTGATGAAGATATTAATTCTTTGTTGTCTTATAGATGCTTTAGAGAATTACCATTAATATTTAGGTTTATATTTTGTCTCTAATTGCTGTTATATGTTATGAAGAATGGGCTTAGGTTCATTTTTTTCTGTTTCTCCCGTTTGTTCCCATTTATGGAAAGGTGGTTCTTTCCCACATTATGTTGTCTTGCTTTCATGATCATAAATACAATGGCCATCTATTCGAGTCTACTTTTCAAGTTTCTACTAAGATACATTGAAAAATATACCTATATGCAAACACAACAAACTTTATTCAGCGTTGCCCTATGTAAGCTTTCAATATCACACAGTGTGAGTCCTTCAACTTTGTTCTAACTTTAAAAAATTACTCTAGGGGAGCCTGAGTGGCTTAGTCAATTAAGTGTCTGGCTTTGTCGCAGGTCAAAGGTTTCCCTCCCTTGCTCTGTCTCTCTCTCTCTTTCATTCTCTCAAAAATAAATAAACATTTGAAAAAATTAAACAATTAATTACTCTAGTTTTGTAAGTCTTTGGCAACAATCAGCTTATAGAGGTCTACCAAAAACAAAAGTCTGTTCAGAATGTCTTCCAATCTATTAACATGGTATATATGTCCACCTATTTAGATTTACTTTACTTTTCAAAAAGTTTTATTTATTTATTTTGAGAGAGAGAGAGAGGGAGAGAGAGAGAGAGAGATACACCATCCCAAGCAGACTCTGTGCTGTCAGTGCAAAGCCTGACTTGGGACTTGAACCCACGAACCAGGAGATCATGAGCCAAAATCAAGAGTTAAATGCTCAACCAACTGAGCCACCCAGATGCTCCTAGATTTTCATTAATTTCACTCATCAGTAACTTAATTTTAAATGCAGTGTAGTTTTCTGTGCAAATGCTGAAGTCTCACACATCTTTTGTTAAGTTTATTTATCAGTGTTCTATGTTCTTTGTTATTGTTACAAATAGCATGGATTTTAGGTTATTTTTCAGTTGTTTGCTAGTAGTTTATAAAAATATAAATGATTTTTATGTTTGGTTCTGACATCATATTTCCCGAATGCAGCGAAGAGCAGGATGGTGAAAGACCAGAGGAGAGCATTTCTGATCACTCACAGTATACTGACCATACTCCCTGGAACCTTAATTTTAAGGATAAAGATGTTGTGTATAATATTTTAAGTTGTCACAGTTAACCTCCCAATAGTACACCAGTTGTTCTTGTACTTCCTACTTCTTGTCTTTTATGATATTTTTCATGCATTTTGTTTCCTCATATATTATAAACCCCATAATACATTAATGCTATTCATGAACAATTAAAGTGATTTTAAAAATATACAAAAATTTTACAAAATTTACAAAAAATTTATGAAAATTTACAAAAGCTCCAGCGTATATATTTACCCACATATTGTCCTTTCCTCTTGCTCTTTGCTTCCTTTCTAGAAGCAAGTTTGCATGTGATATCATTTTTTGTTGGCTTAAAGAAACTCCTTTATCATTACTTCAAGTTTAAACTAAAGTTTAAATATACCGGTGATTAAATCTCTCAGCTATTGTTTTGTTCTGAAAAAGACTAATTATTTTGCCGTTGATTTTTGAAAGATTTTTTAAATGTTTATTCATTTTGAGAGAGACAGAGAGAGAGAGAGAGAGGGAAGGAGGGAGCACATGAGCAGGGAAGGGGAAGAAAGAGAGAGAGAATCCCAAGCAGGCTCTACAGTCAGTGTCTGGAGTCCAACAGAGGGCTCAGTTTCACAACTGACATCACGACCTGAGCAGAGTCAGACACTTAACCAACTGAGCCCCCAGGGGTCCTGAAAAGATAGTTTCAGAGTAGAATTCGGGGCTGACAGCTGCTTGTATTTCCTTACATCACTTAAAGCATATTCTCCATGTTTTCAGATTTGCAAAGACTTTGTGTATCTGAACAAGTTATTTCACCCATGTCTTTGAAAGATACTGCCTTCGGGTAAAGAACTCTAAATTAACAATTTCGGCTTTCTCTTAGTAGCTTAAACATGCTGCCTCTATGCAGGAATTGGAGTTGGAGCAGCTCAGAGACCATGTCTCTGAGCAACGCACGTATCTTTCCGTTCACACAGTATGTCAACTGTAAGCAATTTCACAAAGTGCAAGTATTGCTTCTAGCCGTGTAGTGCACACATAGCCGTGTAAATCACACACATCATAGCCGGTGTTCAGTCATGTCACTTCTTTGGAATTCTGTGGGTGACACTGTGCATTCGGTATTCAGATCAAACACAGCAAAAACAAAAACAAAGCAAAACCAAACCAAACCAAAGTGTGTATTTGTGTTCCCAGTGTCTCCCAGAGAGGAGCCTGTCTGATATTTTAAAACAATGGATAATCAAAAGAGGAAATTGGCCAACAGGGATGGACATGCAGCACAGAAATGAAAAGTAAAGGGACGTTGGGAGTATAATTTAAATGGAACATACACTGAGTCATGGGAGAAATGGCTGGTTTGGGGGTGTTGACACTGATGTTATTTAAAAAAAACACCTCTACACAGGTTGCTAGAAGAAATTAGCAAGTGCCAATTTACTGATGTAATGAAGAAACTGTTTCTGACAAAAGGGGCAAGAAGTCCCACAGGAAGTGATGTCAGCACTGCCTTCTGTTTGTTTCCTTCTTATCTATACTGAATGAGAACTAAATATCATCTTACGGTTGTAATAAAAATTCTATTACTCTGTCACCGCCTAGAAGAATGTAATTCCTTTTATTTATTTCTTGAATATGGTCATTTAGAGGAAAATTTAAATACATCAAACCAGACATACAATTTTTGGCGTGGACAGTGATGGTTTTAATATGCATGAAATAATCTTTCTACCCTGAAAAAAACCCTCTTCTATGATCCTCCAAACAGAGTCCGTGATCTTCTCTCCTTCATGGTCATTTTGGTGACTGCCATCCCTCATTCATAAATCTTTTGTTGCAGTAATGGCTTATCAAATCCCCTGTTCACCTCTGCATGTTAAATATGTCTTTGTTAGGGGCTCTGACTTTAAATTATCAAATTGTCTTTGTTTTGCTTTGTTTTGTTTTTTTCTGAAAGCATGCTGTGTGAAATGCATTTTTTTCTGTATTTTACTATTATATTTTGTTTGTTAATTTTAACTAGAATTAAACATCACTGAAAGAGTTTGCTTGTTATGTTAGACTAGAAGCATAAATGAAAAAAAATAAATGTGTTATTCCTTCGTTCACAGTATCTTCTGAAGGAAAATTTTAGGCAACATTTTTAAGAAAATTCGTCTTCATATAGTAAAGAGGTAAAGATATTCTTTAATTAGAAAACACCCAGTTAGGGGCACCTGGGTGGCTTACTCAGTTGAGCTTCCAACTCTTGATTTTGACTCAAGTCATAAGCGCATGGTCTGTGGGTTTGAGCCCCACGTGGGCCTTTTAGCACAGAGCCTTCTTGAGATTCTCTCTCTCTCTCTTTCTGTCCCTCTCCCACTCATGCAGATGTTCTCTCTCTCTCTCTCTCTTTCTCTCTTTCTCAAAACATAAATAAATATTAAAAAAAAAAGAAGATACCAGGGTACCTGGGTGGCTCCGTTCGTTAAGCATTGACTTAGGCTCAGACCATGATCTCACAGTTCATGAGTTTGAGCCCCACCTTAGGCTCTGTGCTGACAGTTCAGAGCCAGGAGCCTGCTTTGAATTCTGTGTCTTCCTCTCTCTCTGCCCCTTCTGTGCTGGCACATTATCTCTCTCTCTCTCAATGGATAAACATAAAAAAAAAAAGTACCCAATTATAAATTGGGAGTCATAGTCAGAAGACATTTTTATAAGTAAGATTTGTTTGTAAGCTTAAATTTCGATAAGAATTATGGCTTTTAGTCATCTGGGTGGCTCAGTCAGTTACACATCTGACTTCGACTCGGGTCATGATCTCGCCGTACATGGGTTTGAGCCCTGTGTCCGGCTCTGTGCTGACAGCTCAGAGCCTGGAGCCTGCTTCAGATTCTGTGTCTCCCTCTTTGATACTCTTCTGCTTGCACTCTGTCTCTCAAAAATGAGTAAATATTTTTTTAATTTTAAATAAAAAATAGAATTATGGCTTTGTCATTTACATTTTTCTTTTAAAAATATTTATTCATTCACTTATTTTTGAGTGAAAGAGAGCACACATCAAGGAAGAGGGGAAAAGAGGGGGAGAGAGAGAGAGAGAGGGAGAGAGGGAGAATCTTAAGCAGGCCCCGTGCCCAGTGTGGTGTTCAGTGCAGGGCTCGATGTGTGGCTCCATCTCATGACTATAAGATCAGAATCTGAACTGAAATCGAGAGTCAGATTCTCAACTGAGAGTCCGAGAATCAACTGAGCCACACAGGCATCCTGTCATTTATATTTTTAAAGGGAGTCAGTCTTTCTTTTTTTCATATGAAATTTGCATTTTTCACTACATCATCTTATTGAACATTTTTGGTGTACAGAAATATTTCTCTTTAATGTGATTTCAGAGGGAATGGGAGCCCATTAATGAGTATTGAAGTTATCATCAAGGGCTTTCAATGCAAACTTAGTAGGAGGTACGTAGTTGAACATATTCATGATTATTCTCAACAGAAACGTTTCAGATGACTTAGATTAATCAAACCTAGGAAAATCAAACCCCATAACAACGGTAGGGGAAGCTGTACCTAACTACGGAGTAGGAAATAACAAAATAGCCATTACTTGTGTGCTTACCTTGAAGGTTAACAACTGAGAGTTAACAGCAAAATTTCTCAACATTTCTTTATGCAGCTTATTCTGTTTGCAGTGCTGGTTGATGGAGAATATACATAGAAAAACAGATGTGGGTTCTGTTCCTATTAAGGGTTTTGATTATATTATGATGTAATGTATAAAGTAATATGTTTTATGAGAGATGCATTAATAAATTAGTATGGAAAATTGAAGAAAATTAAGTGAAGTCTGATGGGAAGTAAATAAAAAAGGCTTTACAGAGATGTTTGAACATGTTCAAAACGGTAAAGAGGAAGCATGTTAAGATACAGAAGGCTGATGCAAGACCAATGTGAAAATGGAGAAAATAGAAAATAAATCAAGGCATATATAGGTACCTAGACAATGGATGACTTTGACACACCTTCCTCCCCACGGAAACATGTAATAAAGAGAATAATATATATAACTCTGAAAATTCAGGTAGGAATCGGATTGTGGAAGAACTCAAGCTTCTAGATGTCCTAAGGGCTTGGACTTGATTCAAGAGGGGCTAGATCCCAGGCATCTGGCCAGCTCAGCCAGTAGAACATACAGTTCTTGATCTCAGGGTTGTGAGTTCAAACCCCATGGTAGGTGTAGAGATTATTAAAAAAAGAAAAAAGAAATCTTTAAAAAACAAAGAGATAGATCAGCTGACTTTTGAGCTGGGAAATGCTGTCATCAGAACTGTGCTTCAGAAAACTGAATGGAAACGATGGTAGAGGACGCAGTTTAAAAGATGATGACTGGATGGACGAACATCGCATTCCTCTGTGTGGTCTTTACATTATCATTCATGTTGTGACATTTTCTATCTTAATTGGCTCAAACTCCATTAAAATACAAGTTGGCAGTTCATAATTAAACTGCTGGGTTTTTTTTCCTAATTACTTATTTGATTAAAGAAAAGAAATAAAATGCAGACCGATAGAGCTGCTTTATTGTCTGACAGGAAAATAAACCACATATAATAAATACATGTAATAAATAAAATAGACCTCAAAGAAGATCCCAAAGATTTCCCCTCAGTCGGCCACCCTGGCCTCCCAACACAGTCGAACTCTGCATGGACAGCCAGCTCCCTGAGAACCTCCTGGTAAGAGAGCGAGGGATGAGAATATGAGCCCTGTAATCCTAGCACACACATCCAAGTCCATTCCCGTCACCTGGAATACTTCTGTCTGGTTCCAGCAAGCCGGACGTCTGTTCTTGCTGTCAGGATGATAAATGAACCTCAGCGTTCCTCCTATTTATCATATCTAGACTCAGCCATTATAATGTGCTTTATCTGAATATTATAACACAGCAGGCAGATCAAACTGCAGTCAGCATAAAATACATCAGCTCGCCCACTGGTAGGAACAAATTTCTCATAAACACAAAGGCACACGCCCAACACCACCACAGCGCCCCCATAGGAGTCTTGTATATTCAAGGGGCCCGGATGAATCTTTCTCCCCAAGTTCATCATTTTTCTTTCTTTGTTATTTTAAAGTTTATTTACTTATGTTGAGAGAGAGGGAGAGCATGATCAGGGGAAGGACAGAGAGAGAGAGAGAGAGAGAGAGAGAGAGAGAGAGAGAGAGAATCCCAAGCAGCCCAAGCAGCCCAAGCAGGCTCCACGCTATCAATGAGGAGCCGGACACGGGTCTCAATCTCACGAACTGTGAGATCATGACCTGAGCTGAGCTGAGATCAGGAGTCAGGCACTTACCCAACTGAGCCACCCTAGCGCCCCATCATCTTATAATGCATCAGATTTTATTAAGTGCAGGACCACTTACTCCAACATCATTTTAATGAGACTGGGACATGAAGACGTGATAATCTTTGAAAGTAAGTCATTTTAACCTTAAATTGATACATGTCAAATTACATATAATTTCCTCATTTTTTCACACAATACTCATTCTAAGCTCTTCTTGCTTTGTTATTTGTACCATTTAAAAAGATTCTTTTGAAATAACCGGACAGTATTTCTTCTGTTGTAAATCATGCACGTTGGAATCAGAGTCAAATTTCTTCCTAAGTAACCCCCTTTGCCCACCTGTTCATCAAAATAGTTGTTGTTGTTTTTTTTTTCTGGGCATAGTTACCCTGAACGACTCAGATGAGAAATTAAGGTTCTTTAAAGTCTTCAATGAGTATATGCCTAGTTATTTTAAGTTCTTCTTTTAACTTTGAATCTCATTCTCTGGCTCATGAGAGAGTAGGTTATCACACATCTCATTTTCGGGGTGCACGTCGGGATATATTAGAAGGCTGGGTGAGAGCAACATTTGGTATATGGGAGGTTACAGAGTTGGAAAAGCTATGTCTCATCTTCTGGGAGATACACATTCTCACTCCACAAATTACCTGAGAAACATGAGGAAATTAAAAATGTTTATATTGTCTTATTGTACAATTCTGAGAAGTAAGAATATGAACTAATATCTAGTGAAATTTGAGAATGAATCAGAGTGAGGTTTTTTCTTAATAGGAAACTGACACAGCTGGTATCATATTAACAAATATGTTATTAGACATATATACCTAGTATCTAATAAATATTTTTAAAATATTAGAACTTTGTGGAATAGCTTCATATAAAAATACCCTAGGAGGTATTGATGCCTATCGAATATTTATGTCATTCCTTTTTTATGTCATTATTTTAAAAAAGGATATTTATATCATTCTTTTTTTAAAATAGTTTATTGTCAAGTTGGTTTCCATACAACACCCAGTGCTCTTCCCCACAAGTGCCCTCCTCCATCACCACCACCTCTTTCCCCGCCTCCCCCTCCCCCTTCAACCCTCCGTTTGTTTTCAGTATTCAGTAGTCTCTCAAGTTTTGCGTCCCTCTCTCTCCCCAACTCTCTCCCTCTTGCTCTCCCCCTGGTCCTCCATTAGGTTTCTCCTGTTCTCCTGCTAGACCTATGAGTGCAAACACATGGTATCTGTCCTTCGCTGCCTGACTTATTTCGCTTAGCATGACACCCTCAAGGTCCATCCACTTTCCTACAAATGGCCAGATTTCATTGTTTCTCATTGCCATGTAGTACTCCATTGTGTATATATACCACATCTTCTTGATCCATTCATCCATTGATGGGCATTTAGGCTCTTGCCATGATTTGACTATTGTAGAAAGTGCCGCGATGAACATTGGGGTACATGTGCCCCTATGCATCATCACTTCTGTATCCCTTGGGTAAATCCCTAGCAGTGCTATTGCTGGGTCGTAAGGGAGTTCTATTGATAGCTTTTTGAGGAACCTCCACATTGTTTTCCAGAGCGGCTGCACCAGTTTACTATCATTCTTAATAATTTCATAGTACCAATGTTTTCCATAAGGATGTACAAGTTATTTACATTTTAGTGATATTATAAAGCAGAGACAAAGGGCTTTCATAATGTCTTACTGAATATTAATCACAGAGCCCAATAGAGAATGTTTTTCTGGTAAAAATAACTTATTGTTCTTTATATTTTTCTTACATAAGAAATACACTTATAGCCTATTCAGTTTTGGTAATACCTGATAATAGTTTTCTAAAGTTTGTGAGGCTTAACCCTCAATATCCTACAATGTAGTTTTTTACTAAAACTAATTTTACTTCTACTTCTGGTCATGATAGCACCAGAGACATGATTAGCTACCCCACTACAAGCAACTAAACACTGGACAAAATAGATTAAACAGCTTCTCTCCTCACCCTCCAGATACTGGATAACAAGTTCCTTAGGATTATAATCACTGAGAAATGAGAAGTAAACTAAGATTATTTTATTGTTGCCTTGGTGTTCTGCCTGGAGGTAGTGACTTTAACAGACACACATATACTTAAATTCCATTTATTTCTTTAACAGTGGGTTTATTTTACAAATTTACATTATTTCACCTACCTTACAGCAAGACTGTCAAATGCCATTTTATATAAAATCTTGGTATGTGAGAGAAATAAAAATATAGTATTGTTTTTCTCAGAAGGGGCAGGGAAGCTGTTTTTGGTTTTACATTCAATACATTCTGTAGTGTAGCTGGAGACAGAACCCTAGAAAACACAGCTGGAAATTCTAAGAGGGTAAATTTGTCCCAGCACACTAAATCAGGCTGTAAAATCTTGGTAGAAAGCATTGTATTTATATTCTTTCTACAGAATATCCCAAATTAAGTTATGAAATTTAATTACACAATATTAAATTGAAATGCATACATACATGTTATGTGATCTAGGCTCTGTCCTTGTCAGCACTGAGGTTTGAATGAGTCTTTATATTTGATTGACATCAATCAATGGGTTTTAACAAAGCTAGCTCAAAATGACTTATTCTTTGGATATATGTGCTTTTCATTGACTAGGGTTATGTCTGCCACACTAGGTTTACATTTTGGGCTGAAGGGTTGTTTCTATACCGAATTCGTGTTGTCCTGCAAATCCAGTCCACATTGTTGATGTTTATTTTTGGTCTGGATTATCATAATAAATTATGATTACTTGAGCATTCAGATTTAAGTAGATGATTAATGTAGAATCTATTTAAAATGATGGAATAGGGTACTCTGTAATGATAGTCTTTTATCATTATGATTTATCACATCTTTCCAGTAATATGGTCAACCCTTTAAAATTTATAACTTTTAGACAAAAAGCGTGCATTTTCATCATTTTTAAATGAGAAAAACATCATTTTAAAATTAAGTACACAGTTTAGGTTATCAAAAAACTACAATGGCTTGCCTTGAATAGAGTTGTCATTCATTGAGTCATTCCATTGTTTTCCTTTTAATAGTCTTACTTAACTTGAGATTTCAATAAGAAATAAAAGGGTTTACAATAGATTTTAAGTATACATAGAGGGATTTTTACTTTAAAATTATTGCTGTGTTCCTTACTATTTTGTCTAAAATGTATCTTAAAATATAGACTTGACATTCTATATTTATTCTGATAGCAATTATGTGATAATTTCAGATGTGATAACATCTTAACATGCATAAGAGCATTTTTTACCACCATGAACTATATCCAGGATTCTGTCTGGATGCTCTTGATAGGAAAAAAAACCCACTTGAATAGCTTGAGTTGCATTCATTCCAGAACCCACATCTCTTCTGATTTTAATTCCATTCCTTGGAAAGTATTTCACATCTTTTTGGATACTGGTGCCCATTTATTAATGTGAATTTCAAAGTGTCTAACTTCCTTTTTAAAAAGCGAATACTAAAGCAGTAAGGAAGCATTAGCCTAACACCCTAGATATAGTAAATACTTCTTTTTAAAATTTTCTTTCACTGTTTATGTATTTTTGAGAGAGAGAGAGAGAGAGAGAGAGAGAGAGAGAGAGAGAGAGAGAGAGACCATATGTGAGCAGGGGAGGGGGAGAGAGAGAGGGAGACACAGAATTTGAAGCAGCCTCCAGGCTCTGAGCTGTCAGCACAGCCCCAACACAGGGCTCAAACCCACAGACCATGAGATCATTACCTGAGCTGAAGTTGGATACTTAACTGACCAAGCCACCCAGGTGCGCCTTTCCTTTCAAAACTAGCTTATTTATGGAGTTGGATTTGAGAAGGAGAAAAAGACACATATTAAAAATGTGTTGGCTACTTTACCTTCTCCCAGAAAATATTTAATAATGATGGTAATCAAGCCATACCTATCTATTTCCAAATATTTTATTTCTTTTTTTTTTATGCATTTATTTTTTTCTTTACATGTTTTTCAGTGGCTCCGGCACACAGGGCAGACCACACTCATCGGTCTGACTCCTTATTACGGGTCCCGGCAGATAGACCTCAATATTCTAAGCTTATTTTTAGGGTTTTATAGTTACCCTCTTGTACTCCAGGAAAGCTAAGGGGAAAATTGTGATTTTTTTTCATTTCAAAAGGCAAATTATCTTGACTCTCCCTTATCTGCCTAACAAGTAACCTGATTTGAGAGTCCATCATGTATTCTCTTGTGATGGGCCCATAAATGGGCTATTTTCCTTGGTTTGCTCCTTGACACTGAGGTCTCCCTGCCCAGACCCTTGATAAGGAGTCAGTCCCATGAGAGGAGCAAGGCTGTGCCCCCATAGTTTCAGAGATGGCAGGTTGGAGCAACACGAGGCTGCCTGTCTGCTGATCAGGAGCACTTGAAGGCAGGCTTGGACTTCCTGCCAGTAGGCACAGGCCAGAGAAAACAAGCAATGTCAGATCCCTCCTGGCGTGGTGGTGGGCAAGGCATCGCTGCTGGGGCTCTGGGGGCCAATACCACCGAGTCTCTCATCCATTTATTTCCCCCCAGTTCTGCTTCCGAGATGCTCACCCAATCTACAGATGTGCGGTAGTCCTTAGAGAGGTAGCCAGAGTTTGCTCACCTAACCCGTCTGCCTAGCACCTCTACCAAGGTCCTGATCTGAGAATGCCAGAAGGATCCCAGATTCTCTTAACTCTTCCTTTTCTCTTGTACTAGTTTTGAATATATGAGATTGCTTAAAACTTTGACATGTGCATAAAATTAAAAGTAAGATACTTAGACTTTAGTTTACTTACAATGACATTATTTGACAGAAAGTAAAATGTAACATTACAAATGCTCTTACTTGCACCTTAGATGCATAATCTTTGTTTAAGTTTAAATTCCATAGTGATTTGGGGCGCCTGGGTGGCTCAGTCGGTTAAGTGTATGACTTTGGCTTTACTCATGATCTCATGGTTCATGGGTTTGAGCCTTGCGTCTGGCTCTGTGCTGGAGCTCAGAGCCTGGAGCCTGCTTCAGATTCTGTCTCCCTCTCTCCCTGCCGCTCCCCTCTCTCACTCTGTCAATTTTTCTCTCAAAAATTAATAAACATTAAAAAACATTTTAATTCCATAGTGATTTTAAAATGTTAAATGCAGTATTTACAGTACTTGATATCAAGAAACCCAGCTAAATTATCATTTTTATATGAACAGCTGATTTATAGTTTAATTTTTAAAGATGAAAAACCTATCTTTATATTCCTAAGGTACTGAATGATCAGAATACTAAAAAAAAAAAACTCTCAAAAATCAGCGAGTCCCCAGTAAGTTTTAAGATGTAGCTATAACCAAGCTACCAGATGGCAGGGTTACAAGAAGTAATCAAAATTTTATGAGCATGTAGTTGGAACTTTAGGAGCTGCTCTATTGCTATAATGGTGCTGGAGATTTTAGTGAACTGTTAATTATGGTTTTGAAAATAAATTAATTTTAGAGAATCATGGAATTTATCCCTGCGGGCTGGCGCTTCATCTCATAGTTGAATACAACTTTAAAATATCATTTTGTATGATATCAATAATGTCTTTATTTAAGAAAAAGGAGTAATATAAAGAATTTAATGCCTCAATATGAACTAAGAGATCATCTCTCTTTAAAATGGTGCTCTAATCCCTAGGTGCTTATTGGATCATGATATATGATGGTCTGACTGTTAATTACTAAGGCATTCAAAGGGTAGGGGAGTAGAGAAATGAGTCATGTCTTACGTGAGGACTCGCCGTCCCCGGGCTGTCCTTCCCTGCTCAGGGGCCCTATTATTTTATCCAGTTCCATGCGTGGCCTCCAGCATTTTGGCAGATGCTGAGCTCACAGTCAAGGTTAAACATCTTCACTTGTGCCCTGCACCTGCCATTGGCTGGCGTGAGCAACCCAATTAGTGAATTTTACACTTATTTTAGTGCCTCATTTTGGAATAAAGTCCATATATATGAGTTATAGCAAAATCGTCTCTGTCTTTAACACATTTGTAAGTCAGACTAAAGTGCACATCAATATTGTGACTCTTTGGACGACTATACTTTTTGTATTCGTATATTCACTGGATGTTTGCTATTTCATAATTTCTATAACTGTTCCTATTGATAAATACCTCCATTAGAGGTTCACTGAGGAAATCCCTGCTAAATGCTAAAGATCACTTTTTAGGTGTGATAGATATTAACAGCTCAGTTTGAGGATACTTCAAACTCTGTATTAAGTGTCTTTTCTCCCTAGAAGCTATAAAAACAAAGGAAGGAAGGAAGGACAGAAGGAAGGAAAGAGGGAGGGAGGGAAAGAGATAATGAAAGGAGGGAAGAAAGAAAGAAAGGAAGAAAGAAAGAAAGAAGGAAAGAAAGAAAGAAAGAAAGAAAGCAGGAAGGAAGGAAGGAAGGAAGGAAGGAAGGAAAGAAAGAAAGAAAGAAAGAAAGAAAGAAAGAAAGAAAGAAAGAAAGAAAGAAAGAAAGAAAAGAGAAAGAAAGAAAGAAAAGAAAGAAAGAAAAGAAAGAAAGAAAGAAAAGAAAAGAAAAAAGAAAAGAAAAGAAAAGTAAAGAAAAGTAAAGAAAAGAAAAGGGGAGAGAGGAAAGGGGAGTGACAGGTGGCCAAGAGGGAGCGAGGCAGGGAAAATGTATATGCACTATGTGTACAAAAACACACATTCAGAATGGCAACATAAACCTAGCTTCTTGGTTTCTTTACTTCCAAACTTCAGACCATATTTTCTCTTCTCTGTCACCCACTTCTAAGCTGGAACCGCTTGGCCTTTCATTTTAATAGTAACTAAATTATCCTCCCTCCCCAATCTGTTTTTAAATTTCAATCAACACATTGTCTGACTCTTTATTTACTTTCCGGATCACTTATCCTGGAACTGGCCCATGGCAACTAATATTATGTATCAATCTGATGGGCTGTGGATACTCAGGTATGTCTCAGTAAGAAACATCCGAAATGGTGGCTATTGAATAGGTGGACATATTAAGTGGAATGCTCTCCCCAATGTGGGTGGGCATCATGCAGTCAGTTGAAGGACTGAATAGGACAAAAGGCAGAGGAAAGAAGAATTCAATCCTTTTTTCCCTGTCTCATTGTTTTAGCCGGAACCTTTCACTTCACCTTCTCCTGCCTGGGGACTGGAGTTTTACACCACCAGTTCCCCTGGTTCTAGGGGATTTGCTCTTAAGATTTGGCCTATTTTCTCCTGTTATCAACTGTCTCATCTATCTATCTATCTATCTATCTATCTATCTATCTATCTATCTATCTATGTCACAAGTGCAGGCACAGATATAGAAATATATAGGCATATACATCTGTATACACATAAATATATGCATATAGAAAGGTATAGGTACAGATATGTCACGTTGTATATCAGGTTATAGTATACCTCTATATTTTTGTAAAAAAGAAAATCAAAATCTAAATTGTGTAGACCTCATTCCCTTCCACTAAATATGATTCTTTTCTCTTCTTTATAAAAAAAAATCAAAATAGTTGTGGATACTTGGTACATTAAACCCACAACTCACACACGCTACCCTCTTTCCCATTTTTTTCAGTAAATATAAGAGTCATCAAAGCCTCCATGTAGTCAAAACTACAACCTTTCTTAATACTCCTAGTTGAGGATTTCATACCTTCAAATCTTTTTCACTCCACTGCAGCTCCAGCCTCACAAACTGCTCCTCTGTTTTCCTTGTTCCTTCTCTTCTTCTTGACTTTCAAAAATGGACTGAAGCAAGGACTGATGCCCGTAACTTTTCTTTCTTTTTGTTTCTTATTTCTTATTATTTTTTAGTAGTTTATTGTCAAATTGGTTTCCATATAACACCCAGTGCTCAACTTTTCTCTTCTCTATTTACACATATTTTCTAAATGATTTCATCCCGTCCCATGGCTTTGACTGTAGGTGGCGCTGGTGCTGATGACTCCCACATCGGCATTCAAGGCTCTGAAGATGTTCTGTAATATTTGACACTCACAGAGGCATTGAGGTATATTCAGGCCAGAGTATCACCATCCAGTTTTAGATGGAAAGAGAAAGTGTGACAGGTCAAAATTATCGACATGTACCAAAGAGCTAATAAATGAAGGAACCAGGTCTGCAGCCCAGGTCTTGTGACTGCTGGCTGACTATATTACCGTATTTTGTTCACATTTGGTACAGATCAAATATATATTTAAAAATTTTTAAGTACTACTGAATACTGTATTCTGAATTAGTTGATATGCAATTCGTAAATATTTATAGCTATTACTTTCCTTCTGTATTTGGCGAAATTTAGATAATACAGATAGCATTTATGAAAGTAAACACGATTTTTAATGTGGTTAAAGAAATTAAGGCCGTCCCTTTCCAAGGAATCGTCTGCATTCTTGTGTCACAGTCTTTACGAGTGCGCTTCTTGCAATCATAACTACGGCTCTGGACTCGGCCAGTGATATTGCTGCGCGGAATACCACGACAACGCTGGGGGAAGGGTCTCAGAGAAGGGGACTCCGCGTCCCTCCTCCTGACTTCTCTCCACGCATCCAGGGCGCCCTACCAAAGTGCGTTTGCCGTCTTCCGTGTTTGATATATGTCCTTCCTCAGTGTCGGTCTCCCAGCGTGCTGGGAACCACGAGGTGATCACTCATGGTGTCAGTTTGTCAGGAAGAAAGCCTCGGAGCGATGCGTTTTCCATGACGAGCAGGTGTGATCCTGAGAATATTCCTACGGATAAAAGCAGTAGGAAGCTGGAGAAGTAATAGCTACGGTTACGCTCGCCCCCTCCTCAAAAATTATGAAATCCAAGCAATTCAGGCAAGTTGAATAAATGTTAGTCAAGGGGATATTTCAGAGCACGATCCCCCATAAATGTCAAGGAATTCAACAACTCTTAGCAACACATTTTTATCTCTGGAGGAAATGTTGCTGCGCCTATCCAAAGGGCTAAGTGGTTTTAAAAATAATTAAACTTTTAATTTCAGAATAGCTTAGATTCCCAGAGAAGTTGCAAAGATATGACAGGAAGTCACTGTGAGCCCCTCACCAGGAATCCTTCCTGTTAATGCATTCTATTATAGTATGACACATTTTCAAGACTAAGAAACAAACTTTGGTGCAGTAATATT
Source organism: Suricata suricatta (assembly GCF_006229205.1). Lineage (NCBI taxonomy): Eukaryota > Metazoa > Chordata > Mammalia > Carnivora > Herpestidae > Suricata > Suricata suricatta. The sequence goes on from NC_043713.1 coordinate 7,951,653, forward strand.
AACTATACTTTTTAAAAAATGTTTACTTATTTTTGAGAGAGAGAGAGAGACAGAGAGAGAAAGCATGAGCACACAAGCAGGGGAGGGGCACAGAGCGAGGGAGAGGATCCTAAGTGGGCTCTGTCCTGACAGCAGAGAGCCCGATGTGGTTGCTCAAACGCATGAACCGTGAGATCATGACCTGATCCTATATTATGTCCAGATTTTCCCACTTGGTCTCAAAAGTCCTTTTTTTCCGTTCTAGGATACCACACTTCATTTAGTTGTCTTGCCTCCTTCAGGTTTTCCTGGTCAGTGAGAGTTTCTTGGATTTTCTTTATTTTTGATGATCCTGGGAACTTTGAGGAATACTCCCAGGTAAAAGTGTAGGGTCTCCCTCAGTGTGGTTTCATCTGATGCTCTGCTCACGATCAGATAGGGATTATGTATTTGAGGGCGGAAAACCCCGAGAGGTAACGTGCCTTTCTCATCCAATTATGCCACAGGCTCCCTCCCACCATGATTTCTCCCCATCGCTGTGCACCTTGTCACCTGGCTTGTCACCTGGCTGAGGCAGTATTTGTCAGGTATTGCCACTGAAAACTTCCTTTTTTTTCTACTTCTCTACTGTTTGGAAGCAGAGAGACTCTTTTTGTTATTTGTAATATATTAATCAAAAGCACAAAAGCATCACAGGGTACGAAGGACGCCCACATACCACAGCAGACTAAGATTCCAGGGTACTAAATGTACCTGCGAAGTCTTCCCCAGCAGCACCTGTTAGAAGAGATCTGCCGACTGGTGACTTACAGTCACTGCTCCCGGGAGGTAGATGCTATAAATACCTACAGTTAAGGTTACCCTTTATCGCGAAAAGATCACTTTTCCACCAGAAGAAACTGGGAAGTTTTCTGGATTTCCCCATAATTATAGCACAAACTGGTTAAGTCTCTTTTGTTTTTGCTTGTCTTTTGAAGTCCCTTTAGAACAGCTCTGTCGAAAACTGTCGCTCCTGCGTCACTGAAGTACAAGGAGGAGCCGTTTCATGAGAAGAATGATTTCACATTTAAGTAAATTTGGGAAAGGCGTGGTTAGAAGGGTAAAGAAGATTCTTTACCATAAACCTTTCACAGTTTTTAATGGTGATACACACTGTTCACACAACAATTTCATTGTATTTACAATGTATTACATTGTATTTCCCAGTTACATTGTAGTTCCCAGAATTCCAGCTAGGACATTAAAACTTATATATGTATATATAACCTTCCGAAAGCACAGTTTTATGACAATATTTTATGAGGGTAAATTGGATAACTCAAAGAACTGAAAGTGGTTTGAAACAAGAATACGGTTTGGCTTCCAGACCTGTAACATATGTACAACTAAGAATCTGAATGATCTTTATATAATTTCTTTCCAACTCCATTACTGAAATGTATAAAGTGTTTTCTTAATATGTCTGGCCAAACTTCATTGCATTTGTAAAAAGAAGACATTATGTTTTTAATAAGCCTTTATTTTTTTGAGGGGCTTTTAGTTCACAGCAACATTCAGCAGAAAGCACATTGTTTCCATAAGCCGTCTATCATCCCCGTACCCACCCCCCCGCTCAACCTCCCCCAACACTAACACCTCCTTCCAGAGTAGTATGTTTCTTAAAATTCACGAGCCTGCATGGTCAGGTCACTATAACCCCAAATCCATGGTTTATATTATAGTTTACTCTTGGTACTGTACACCCTCATGGTCTTTTGACAAATACAATGTTATGTATCCACCTAATTATGGTATCATACAGAATAGCCACACTGTGCAGGGGCACCTGACCTGGGTGGCTCCATTGGTTAAGCGTCCCACTGCTGATTTCAGCTCAGGTCATGCTCTTACGGTTTTTTTTTTTTTTAATGTTTTTTATTTTTCAGAGACAGAGACAGCATGAGCAGGGGAGGGGCAGAGAGAGAGGGAGACACAGAGTCTGAAGCAGCTCCAGGCTCTGAGCTGTCAGCACGGATACTCAGCCGACTGAGCCACCCAGGCGCCCCGATATTAACAGTTTTTGAGACTGAGCCCTGTATCAGGCTCTGCACTGACAGCATAGAGCCTGCCTCGGGTTCTCTCTCCCTCTCTCTATGCTCCTCCCCTGCTCTTTCTTTCTCCCTCTCAAAATAAATCAATTAAACATTAAAAGAAAGAATAGGTTCACTGTTCTAAAAATCCTCTGAACTCTGCCTCTTCATCCCTCTCCTCCTCCAATCTAGGACAAGCACAAGATTTTGGGGGTTTTGCTGTCTCCATAGATCTGCCTTTACAAAAATGTCATAAACTTGGAATTGCAAGTATGAGTTCTTTCTTCTCATAATATACATTTAAGTGTCCTCAATGGCTTTTTACGGCACGATAGTTCTTTTCCTTTTAGCTGTGAGTAATATACAGTTGTACAGCTGTACTAGAGTTTATTCACATGTTGCAGGAAACCTTGGTTGTTTCTAAGTTTTGGCAATTATAAATAAAACCACTATAAACGTCCATGTTCAGGTTTTTAAAAAAATATTTTTGCGGACATAAGTTTTCATCTCATTTGAGTAAATACCAAGAAGTATAATTGTAACATCATGTGGTAAGTGTACACTTAGTTTTGTTAGAAACCACCAACTGTTTCCTAAAGTGATTGTAGCATTTTTTTAAGGTTTATTTATTTATTTTGAGAGAGAAACAGAGGGCATTTTAAACAAATGTTTTTATTTATTTTTCAGAGAGAGAGAGAGAGAGAGAGAGAGAGAGAGAGAGCACCAGCTGGGGAGGGGCAGAGAGAGGGAGACACAGAATCTGAAGCAGGATCCAGGCTCTGAGCCTGATGCAGGCCTCGAACTCATGAATCATGAGATCATGACCTGAACCAAAGACAGACGCTCAACCGACTGAACTACCCAGGTACCCTGGTCAGTTTTCTTATTGTTGAGTGTTAAGTGTTCTTTATATATCATGGATAAAAGTCCATAATCAGTTATGTGTTTGGCAAAATTATTCTCCCAATCTGCGGTTTGTCTTCTAATTCTTTTGATACTGTCTTTTGCAGAGCAGAGTTTTTAATTTTAATGAAGCCCAGCTAAAACCAAAGTTATTTAGTGATCTACTTTTTCAAAGATCGACGTACCTTCTTTATTGTTTTATAATTCTGAGAACTTTAACTTAGAAATACTATTTGAACCGTACAAACACTATGTCTACACATTTTCTTTGGTATTTTATCTGGAATAACTTGCCAAAATGTCCTTACCTGCTTTATTATAACAGTAGCAGTGATGTATGATTTGCAAGAATATGGTGGATGGATGGAGTTGTATTCCTGATTTCATGATTTTGACTAAAAGAAAACAAGAGTTTTTCTAATTAAGAAGCAAACACACACACACACACACACACACACACACACACACACACACACACTAGTGCTGATGGTTCTTGGTCCAAATGAATTGCTTCTGACTTTATAAATGCAATGAAATTCCATGTTTCTTTTCTCTTTGGCTTCTATATGCCAGAGTACTCATGGCCTTCAGGGTTGTAAAAGTACTGCTCATGTTCATTTCCCACTTATGCTGATTCCAGTAAAACTTTCCCTCAATAAACTATGAAACAAATATTTATTAATTCATTCTGTTTCCTCAACATTTAAGCTCAGAGATTTCAGCTTATTACATTTCAAATTTGAAAATGTTATCATAATTGATCATAAAACTGATACTAAATTTTTCTTTTCATTCTCATTTTTCTCAGGAAATGAATGCTATGATTTTTAAGTGTATGTTTGTTATAAGATGTTTGAATATCTTAACTTTAGCTGTTGCTAAAAACTCAGTCCCAAAACATAAATATTTGTTGTAGTTGCTATGCTAACTTGCAAAGCATGTGTAGGGAAGTGAGAATACTATTTCAGAGGATTGGACTTCTCTTCTTGAGCATAAGGGATATTTCAAGGGTTTTTCATTTTAGGGATAGCTGGCAGAGAAGAAATTCAATTCCCTTCTCAAGATTCAGGCCAAGTTAATAATTTAATAAGGAAAATGAGGACATGACATAATTGCTGAAATGTGCATTTATGAGTAGGTGTCTCCATTCTGTCATTTAGAGGGATCATCCTAGATCACAAATCTGGTAGACAGCAACTCCGTCAAATACTGCTGAAATATCCGTAACAAGTGTCCTATACTCTGAACATCCTGGACTTCTAAGGGCACCACCCGAAGAGCTGCCAACACCACCGACATGTGCAGACATGGTTACAAGCACAAGGAATGCTGTAAGAACCTATTATTGCTGGATACCACTTTCCTTGCATTTTTATCAGCAATCATTTCAATGGTCAGTTGTCAATGATTACAATTCACATCTCCGTTTTATCCCTGATAAGAACCGAGTTTCAAAGAATCTAAATAACGAGACCAAAATAACACTCATTGTCTTCGCAAAACCAGTGGCTGCATGCCGGTTTGATTTTTACCCCAGATGACGTCTTGTCTTTTCCTTGTCTACCTGCTGAATCTATATCGTTTCTTTAGGATGCACTCCAGAAATCTCACTCCGCTCATGTACTGTCTCTTTAGTAAAATTCTGAGTTACATGCTCAGTCCTCTCCTTTATTTATTCAGATGCGTTATATTTCATAGTTGCTTTGACATATCTGAACTCCATGAAAACAAAAACAAGATTATAAAATCCTTCAGAGCCAGTGGTGTGTGTTATTCGTCTTGATTTCCATAATCTGGTGTGGCTTTGGCACATATGGACTAGCTGCAGAATAATAACTTTTAAACTGAAATGATTGTCTACGATGCTAAAAGGTACAAATCTGAAGGAGAAATTCTACGCATATATTTAAGAACTGTCTTCCGTGTTATGTGAGTGAGTGGATACAGTTAGGATACAATAAATGAAAGCTAGGTGGGGGAAGATTCAGTACAGCTACGTGACCCTGTGATACTAGCCCATAAAAACTCCCTTAGATCCTCTGACATCTTCAGGGTCCAACGTCCATAATAAAAGAAAAAAAGACACGGTAAATGACTATTGGAGCTAAAGCAGGAGCTCCGTGGAGTATATGTCAAGGGCTGAAAAGTCACAAGGAGAACCTTAAGGATGGTTATGAGACTCCCAGTGCACCACGTCTGATGTCCTCTTGTCCTATTCATTCGAAAGCGTAGATGGAAAGAATACCATTAATACACTGTGGTTCTTCAGTTGTCATATCTGACTCAAAACAAGAGCTTTATTAACTTAAAATTATTTTTTTCTAGATGAGTTTTAGAAGCTGAATTTCATTACTCAGAAGTAATCTCTGATAAGTATGAAAACTCATGCACATAAAAGCCCCTTGAAGTAAGGCAAATATTTTATTTCACATCTCTTCAAAATAATGAGGATTTCATGAGACCAAATGATTTGCATTCCCTTTAATGCTGCCGCGACATTTTGAATCCGGGTATTATATAAGATCTTCAGCTTTTTTTATTCTTTTTCACTTTCATTTGGTTTCTGAACAAAGAATGCTTCTTATAATGGATTTCTTAAAAATGTTTTAAGTAGCAAGAAACCTCCAATGTTTAGGCGCTAGAGTGAATCTCATGGTATATAAATGATGAATGTGTTTATGCCATATTGGCAAAGCACGTGCCGAACATGTTTGTCATACTTTGTGCTTTATGCAGACATGTGTGTTATAACTTCTTCCTTCTAGAGCTCAAAGTTTATCAGTTTATATCTATAAACAAAGGAATTACCATTTGGCCTCCAAAGCGATATGAATAAAGAACTCATGTTTTAAACAGCACTGAATATGTTGTAATGAGGAAAAATGAGAATTTTATTTATTGGAAATGGTCTACTGAGCCATTGAAAATTAACAAATTATCAGCTGAGAGATTTTTTAGTTACATAGTTCTGCTAGTTATTAAGTTTCTTTGTCCATATTTATTAGGAATATAAAACCAATATTTTCACAGACCATGATTTTGAATAACTATCATTTTCTTTTTTTGTGGAAATTGATCATTTACAATGGTAAAAATAATGATTCTCAATGACTAAAAAGGAAGCAAAGTCTCATTTGATTTAACTGAGAGGAGAAAGATGTAAGGAACCTTGAAAAATACAAGAGGGTTTCTATTCAAAACACTGGTGCAGTTTTATTCTTTATGAGGTCAAAGCACAGAGAAGTAAATTTAAGTTCTAAGATGAGAACAGGGAAAATATTCTAATAATTGTGACGGAAAACAGGATAAAGGCAAAAGAAAGCAAAATCATAGAATCCATGTAGAAATTTCCCTGCAGTGACGTGTACTTGAACTTGTCATCCCTCACACACTTCCACGTAGTTGACCCACATTCATCATGTAGTTGTGATTTGGAGTTGGAAAGAAAATAGTACAGATTACAAGTTTCAAATCGTTTTATCATTCACATAGTACAGTCCTGAACAATTTCACATGTCAAGGAATATGTTTAGTTTTGGAACATAACCTTTCATCAGCGATTGGTGATCCACAAATATAGAAAAGCAGATAAATGAATATCCTATAATAGTTTGATAAACACTGTCATAGTAAGAATGACAAAACGGATATTATGGCAAGGAAAATTATGCATGGTGTTAGGAGATGGAAAGGAGATGGTCAGGAAACACTGCAGGGAAAATGTGATCACATATATTTGGAATGACATACGGGGTCAGACAAGGGCCAAAAGAAACTGGGAGAACAGGTAGGGATAGAGGCCAAGATGTGGTAAAACTTGTCACATTTTGGAAACAGCCAATATTTCAGTGTGTCTAGATCAGTAAAAGGGTTGAGTGCTATTTCTAGAAAGCTCTTCATGCCATGCTAAGAAATTTGGGGTTTTTTTTTATTATGGGTAGTCATTAAAGCAAGCACGTAACCTGAAAGTGTTTTATAGAAATGTCATGATATAAAGTGCAAGGAGACTAGAAGCAGAGAGACATATGGACAGTGATCTAATAATTGATAATTTTGTCAATAAACAATGGAAAACTTAATTAGATGGACAGACTGCTTGGATGTGCGTGTGTACTTATACACACATACCCAAATACATATATGTAAAATACCTCTACCTGGTAGAACCCTAACAGCTAAGATTAAAGCAAGATAATTACCCTTTCCTCAATTAAAATTCACAGGCACTTGAAAATAATACTTTAAAGAAGCACAAAGTAACTGGAGATTTCTCATCAAATCATATACCCTCATCACTATTATCTGGCCATGGAATTAAGTTCATGCACACTTTAGATTTTTTCCCAATACTATTCCAAGTCTCATTCCTAAAGAGACTAGAAACCTATTGATCTCTTATTTCTTCCTGGGTACGTCTTCCTAAAAGACAGAAACATGTTGATCTCATTTCTTTTATGAAATTTACAGTAAAATTACACACATATCTATGTTGCTATCACAGGTATATTATAAAACTATGGGGCTACAGAATCCCCAGTAAAATAACAAGCCGAGTGACTGTGGGGCCATATTAGGGCCCCTGCGGTGATGCGGTAGTGTCAGTGAACCGGATCCCGGGAGTGCAGACAGTGAGGTGTCCACACCTGTTTTTCCTGACAGGTCACCTGTAGGGCACTGTGATGAGAGGTGACATACTTATTGGCCCAGTGGTAGAAATGGGTGAAAAATAACTGGGTTCATTGACAGCCCCTCTAACAGTAAATGGAATGGCTTTGTGACCAATTATAAGGGGCCCCATGAATATATGGAGACTGGGTGCATGTGTGCATGGGTGGGTAGGCAGGGATGGAGAGGGGTGCCAATCTGCAGGGCCTGCAATTTTGAGTCAGTGAGACATTGTGCACCAGAAGCTGGTTAGCCTGGAAAAATTATTCTTATTTCGTTCTTTCTCTCTGGTTTTATTTTGGTTTGTTTTTAAGTTTTTGTCTTTATAATCTTTTTCAAAGATCTGTATTGTGTCTCCTCTTCAGTTTGGAAGACATACAATGACCTTTGTTCAAAACCAATGAAACTCTTACTTGTCTAAGTATTGTTAAACACTGGAATAGGTTACTGAAAAATGTCTTTGGAAGGGGACCTTTTCGTTTTCTCTGGTCTTTCAACAAAATTGAATGAGGTCCTCGGGATTCTTATTTGAAAGTAGGGGAATGGACTAAATGTCCTCTCCAATTCACTCTGGAACCTACTTAATGTAAAATTGTATTATACTGAATCAGTCTTGAAATTCATGGAAATAATTAATTTTTTTAAATCAGTCTTCTCAACTATTGGATCTTGGCCTTGACTCGGGCTGTTAGGTCTGTCAAGATTTTGGCAGACAGATGCACACTGTTGTATTGTCAGTCGCTTTTTCATTCAAAATCATTGATGTTACTTTGGCTGATCATTTGCAATGGAAGAAACAGCAAGTACAGATGCGCCACTTCCTCAGACTGGTGCTGGATGTTTACAAAGTCAGTTTTGTCAGCCTCAATTTACTTGCATGCTTAATAAACCATTCTTAAACCATTCCTAAAAATTCCATTTTACTGAACAACTGTATAACTCAGGAAAAGCAATTTAACATTGTGCTTTTTAAATGCTAGGCTTGCAACTGTGAAAAGGGTTGATGAGTCCAGAAATCAAGCCCATTTCATATGCTCGAAGGTCACATAGTGTCCTGGGTCTGTGAATTTGAGGGTGAACATTAAGTCTGCTGAATTGTCAGCACAAAATATTCATCATGAAACGGGCTTACTCGTGGAATTTCTGGGTTGTGTAAAGTTGAAGAAAAGGTTTGAAATCAACTTAACAGATGGAAACTGGCCAAAGTGATTAAATACTGGAAGTTCAATCCCTTGTTACAGAGCCTCATGGAATGTGAAATCCGACCAACGAGATCAGGCAAAGTGAGAAATGCATTTTCGCTCACAATAATCCGAATATATAATATATTCAAAGTATTCCTGAGCTGGGACGTGAACCATGGATTTCACCTCGGAAAGAGTAATTTTATGGTATACCGTTATACCCTACAAAATATGCCTGCAGAGAATTTTGGGTTCTGGAAGCAATTATTCTGTTATTATTTGTTCTAAATATCTTGTATTTTAGTTCAAGCAGGAAGAGCACTTCTCTAGTTAAATCTCCTTAGTCAATGCAACTGATAAATAATAAAGGACATGGAAAGAAATAGACTGTTATCATTCAAATTGATGACCTTGAATAAAATAGTCTGTCACTGCTATTATTTGGGAAATGCATTTCTTTGTGATTTTAAAATAGTAAATTTGTAGTCATAAATACAACAATTATGGATAAGGGAGAATTTGTACATCCAGAACACCTAATCCAATTTATCTACTTAAAAATAATTTTATGCAACATTGGATTGGAACAGATGTAGCTTTTGTATTTTTGTATTCCTGATGATTACAATACTGCAAGTAGCATTTTCTTCTAATAAAAATTTCTTGGAACAATTGGAGCAACAAAATAAATAAAGTAGCATTGGCTTTTAATCCAAAGCATAAAAATACACATCCATAAGTTCATTCTTATAATAGTAAATGATTGAATACACAAATGAATGCTGGGGAGAGGTACAAATCTCCCATACAGAAGAGTTTCAAATAATTTATGGAGATACCATGCCTTTGAAGAGGGTAAGTCTAACTCTCTACTTTTAAAATATGGTCTGCACATCATGAATCCTTTCAAAGAGGACAGTGCGGCTGGACAGAGGGATGAGAAACTCACGGTGGAGAATCTTTCAAATGCTTCCTCATCCAGGTAATCTAGTTCAACATCAACAGTGATAAGTCATGTTGATAGTATGTATAATAAAACTTTGGATTGCTAGTAACTTGTTCTGCAAGTGTTCTTCAAGGCAAGCAACATTTCTAATAAATTTAACTTGACAAACAATCACTGTCTTACGAGTGGTACGTGACACTGACATCACATGATCACAACTGAGCCAATGGTTTCTCTCTCTCTCTCTCTCTCTCTCTCTCTCTCTCTCTGTCTGTCTGTCTCTCTTGCTGTGGGATTGTGGGGGATCCTCTAGCCATGCTTAAATGCTCAGTCTCAGGGCACGGTGTTTGGCAGAAGTCAGTGATTTTTCAGAACATTGGAAGGTGCCCACAACTAGCACTATTGTACTTTTTGTCAATTCAAAGCACCTATGGATAGTCCTTTGCTTTTCCATATTAGAGGAAGCTTAGGAATGCTTTGCTTCTTTCTAGGTTATTGGACAGCTTTCTTGTTAAAGTTACATTAAAAGAAAAAGATTCCATTGAGTTAATAGGTGGCACTGATTCTGTAAGTGATGGTGAAAGTCGTCCTCCACAGTTACCCTCCTCCCATTCTCCCTCACACCAGCCACGACGGTTCTCAAAGGGAAGTGCCAGTGAATTTGTTCATTTTTCTTTATATTTTATATTTTCTTTATTATGTTGTATTATATTACTGTGTTGTAAAATTTTTATATGAATATTTTTGGGTTGAGGAATGAATCATCTGAGTTTGCATTATTGGAAAATTCACTTTGATATACAAGTGCTTTGGATTACAAGCATGTTTCTGGAATGAATTGTGCTTGCAAACCAAGGTTTTACTGTATTCTTGATACTATGTGATGAAAATGGCACTTTATGTCTGTGGTCTTCCTCTCAAAATAGAATCCTGGTCAAATCATGAGAGAAACATCAGACACATTCCAGTAAAAGGACATACCACAAAATACCTGACCTCTATTCCTCATAACTGTCAAAACCATCAAAAACAAGAGAAGTCTGACAAAGCGTAAGCCAACAAGAGCCCAAGGAGACATAAAGGCACATATATATGGTATTCTGGATAAAAATTCCAGAACATGAAACGATGCTCAACACCACTCATCATCAGGGAAACACAAATCAAAACCACACTGAGATACCACCTCACACCAGTCGGAGTGGCTAAAATGAACAAATCAAGAGACTATGGATGCTGGTGAGGGTGTGGAGAGACGGGCACCCTCCTACACTGTTGGTGGGAATGTAAACTGGTGCAGCCGCTCTGGAAAACAGTGTGGAGGTTCCTCAAAAAACTATCCATAGAACTCCCCTATGACCCAGCAATAGCCCTGCTAGGGATTTACCCAAGAGATACAGAAATGCTGAGGCATAGGAACACATGTACTTCAATGTTCATAGCAGCAATGTCAACAATAGCCAAAAAATGGAAGGAGCCTAAATGTTCATCACCTGATGAATGGATCAAGAAGATGTGGTATATATACACAATGGAGTACTACATGGCAATGAGAAAGAATGAAATCTGGCCCTTTGTAGGAAAGTGGATGGACCTTGAGGGTGTC
>NC_043713.1:7963104-8116009 GCF_006229205.1 Suricata suricatta
TTAGAGGTGCAGTAGGCATGACTTTGAGTAGATAATGAAAGAAAATGCAAAATGCTAATTGATTCATGATGTGGTTTCATCTTAGCTTGGGCAAACCATGCAGTATTTAATATATAGTAGCAGAATATTTACTATTGAAGCTTGAAAAGATGTGAGTTCTTTGTGTGCAATCTTTCATTTATGCATGTGAGAGGGTTTTTGTTTTTTAATATTTTTACATTGTAGTACTTGTTTTCCTTGTTGGGGTGTTTGCTTATTTAATACCATCCGTCAAGGACAGAAATTACATGCTGTTTTTTTTTTCCCATAGGAAGTGTGCCTTGGGTTTTCCCCTTATTATTTTCTTTATTTTTTTTTCCTCTTCTTTTTTTGGTGGTGGGGGTGGTTATGTTTAAATTAAGTTGCTTTTACAACACCAAAGTAGCTTATGAACAAGTAATAAATTGTATCATTGATCTTGAATGTATCATAGATAAACTGCTATATAACGATTGCCACTTCAGATAGCTGTGAAATTAGGTGATTAACTAGTTGTTACTTAACCTTCTAATTTCTGTATAAGTCTAATTACATGAAACAGAAGTTGGTGTTTTGATTTTTTACTTTGCTTTTCTGTTTGGAGTGTAATTGTAACTACTGTATTGTAAATGATGGAAAATAATTGCATATGTTAAAAAAATATGAAACTTTATAAAGTAAAAAAAACAAAAACAAAAAACAAAGGTCTATTCACAGATATTAAAAAAAAATTCCAGAACAGAAAAATAACGTTAGGTAAAAATTAAGGAAATCTGAATAATACATGGACCTTGAAGCATCATATCAATATTGATTGATTAATTATAATAAACATACTTTAGTAGTGCAAGATGTTAATAATATGGAAACTTAGCTACAGGGTGTATGTGCTATCTACTCAATTTTTCTGTAAATCTCAAACTGTCCTAAAAAATAAAGACTATTTAAAATAACATTGAAGACATTATAGATATAATGAATATTTATGTATATGGAATTTACATTTATCATTTTAAAAATTCATTTGAACACATGACCTAGTATCACCAATTAAGATTCTTACAGAAAAATAATGGATAATCTAACCAAAAATTTCACCATCGTGTGTTTTCCTTCTTTTTCAATTGATAACAATTGTGAACCTCTTGATTTGGGGAGATTAAAACACTAACTGAAATGCATACATTATAAAATGAAGGGTTAAATTTTATGTACTGGCAAGATGCTAAGAAACACCCCTCAGATTCTCAAATTTGTGTGTTACATGTTTCTTGCTCTAGTTAAATCCTTGTTAAATGTAAAAGAATCTTCAGATTATTTTCTACCTTTTTCATTGTTGTGTCATGAACATTTTCTGCGTTGCCCAGCCCTTAAGAGTTGAAGGAACGTGTATAGATTTACCTTCAGGGAGGGCTTGTCAGCTGCAATATTTTCTTATGGTTGCATCACATCAACAATGCAAGTCTTTTCCTCTTTCAGAACTCCCACTGCACTTTGGTCCTAATGATATTTCGGGAGTAATCATTGTTGGCCTTTCCATAAGCACTTCTGTATTCTCTACTTCCTTCTTTGCACCTGTGGTAGGCAGAGAAATGGCTCCCCAAGGATGTTCCTGTCCTGATTTCCAGAAGCCAGAAATATGTTAGGTTGCATGAAAAAAGATGAGAAAGGTTGCAAATACAATTAAGTTGCTAACCCCAACTTTAAGATCATTATCCCAGTGGGGCCACCATTATCACACAGATCATGGAAAGTGGAAGAGGGAGGCAAAAGAGGAGAATCACCGCAAGATGGGTCTGAAGAAACAAGGCCAAAGAGACGCAATGCCGCTGGCTTGAAGATGAGGAAAGGAGGTCATGTGCCAAGATACATGGATGGCTTCCAGGAGTTTTAAAAGTTAGGAAATAGTTGCCATCTTGAGCCTACGGAAAAGAAATCTGGCATTTTGACTTTAGCCCAATGAAACCCATTTTGGACTTCTGAACTATAGAACTGATAGAAAATAAAGTTGTGTTGTTCAAAGACACAGAGTTTGTAGCAATTTCTTATGGCAGCCATAGAAAACGAATACAGTGCCCCCAATATATGTTAATCTGTGTATACTTTTAATATGGCATTCTTTTATACTATAGTGCCCTGATTTGTTCATATTTTCCCCAAGGATCGTGAATCCTATCAGGCCAAGAAGTATTATTATTTGTAATTCTAAGTTAACAACACCCCAATTTTGGCTACATTTTGGCACTCAGTAAATAATTACTGATCAAGTGAAGACTCTGTTCACAGCACATAAGCCAAGTGCCTTGGGCTTTAAGACAGAAGAAACTTTTAGCTTCTCTGAATTTCAGCTTCCTCATTTATAAAAATGGTGTTCTTTGTGGTTATAAATAGGAATATTATAGTCCAGTTGGATATGAAACTGAAAACACTGTACAGATGTAAAACTTTAGAATTATCTAGCTTACATATCTGTGAATTGTCTGTTGCAGCTTTTCCCAACTACTCTGGGAAGTACTTGAAGGTACACACCACTTGTACCTCGTTTATCTGCACATCTTTTCTAGCATGCATTATGTAGATTTCTTATTTATTGTTCAAAACATAACTACACATTAAAAAAACTTATTAAAATTTTTAATGTTTATTTATTTTTGAGAGAGTGAGACAGAGACAGAGACAGAGTGCAAGCAGGGGAGGGGCAGAGAGAGAGGGAGACACAGAATCGGAAGCAGGCTCTAGGCTCTGAGCTGTCAGCACAGAGCCTGATGCGGGGCTCCAACCCACAAGCTGTGCGATCATGACCTGAGCTGAAGTGAGATGCTTAACCAACTGAGCGCCCCAGGAGCCCCCCAAAATAGCTACATATTTAAAGCAGCTTACTTAAATATAATTTGATAAAAGGATGGACAAAGATGGTGCAATGACTTAGAGAATAGAGGTTACATTGTTTTTCTAAGTGCTATTTCTTTCATAGCAATCTCTGAGATTATTCTAAAAATGTGGTTCTTTTCTTGTCTTCAGTGCCCGCAATATGATTCTTAGTACTTTCTAAAAGATGAGTAAGTGCTGGATGGCGACAATGATATAATGATACAATTATATGATTCATTCAACTTCTTCTATAAGTAAGAAAACTCGTTTCTGCTTGAATTACCCATACCCACAATCTTTGCTGTGGGTCACTGGGTCCATTTCTATACCGCGCTTTAGCTAAGTTCTTACCAATCCTTCAGTCAGGGTTATGGCAACAAAAGGCAAAGTTTTGATGCAAATATGCAAAATGTGCAAGACAGGACCTTCCATGAGGACCCCAGGGTCTCTTTCTGAATTTGTTCCCTTTACTGTGAAAATTGCATCTTCCACCAGGGTGTCTAGAATTCTCTGTTCTCACGAATTTCCTCCAGTGCTGGAATCCAGACCAGAGAAAGTGTCACCCCTTTAAGCCCACCAGGTTACTTAGAGTTTTAGATTTTCAATTAACTCTGGGATGAAGGGATTTGGCCATGTTAGAAAGAATCTCAGCCATCATCGAGCACGTTAGAAAAGCACATTTTGGAACCAGGGATCTAATTTTCTAAAATCTCGTCACCTACAGAGCAGCATATTCTGTGCAGTTCCAAAACCAGCTCTGTTATTCGCATTACTCAGCACATCAGTTTCAAGACTTGAAATGTCTTTGACCATAAGAAAATAAGGCAGGTTCCAACATATCGTATCTTTGCAGAAATGAATTTTATAATGAAATTCCTTCCTATAGTACTTTAATATCAGCATTATTGTAAGATTTAATCAGTATATTAAAAAAATACATGTTTCAGATCTTTTAAGGATGACAGTTCACCGCTAAAAAATATTTTTGTTGCCTGTCAGGTTCTATCATAACTCTAGAGAAACATACCTTCTGCACATCTGAAGGGAAGAAGTATGTGTGTGTGTGTGTGTGTGTGTGTGTGTGTGTGTGTGTGTGTAAGGGACCTTGCTCAGTGCTTTATAATAGAATAACGCAGATATATGAAGTTAATTCAAAAACACAAGGAGTTTTACAATGCAGGTCATAAAAACTATACTTGATGAACAGTACTTGTTCAGATTAATGTTCACATTTTCTCAAATTTGTGTCTGTCATTTAGATTGAAGTGATTTCACTCTATATTTGCCAGCTCACTTAACCTCTTGATTCTCTCCTATAATGTTTTGTCATTTTTCAAATTTTTAATCTCTATACTGCTTTTTGGCAGCAGTAATTCACTGCCTAGGAAAAGTGCTGGAATATGTTATCACATAAACAAAATTCCCATATTAGGTAAGATTTTCCTTGGTAATTTTGTATTGCCGAGGAACCCTAACACAAACTTCACATTTGGGGCCATTTCTAAATTTAACCTTTAGATTATAAGTTATCCCTATTTACTATTAATTACATCTTCCACTATGTGAAAAATAATCTATAAACTATTAAAAGTAAACATGCTAAAATTTATTCCAAAAGCCAAATTAGCCATTTAGAGCCTTGAGACTGGAAAAGGAGATGAAACAGAGCCATTTAAAAGCCACTTTTATCCAAATGTTTCAGTAATTATAGTTGGCTAGGGTGAGTCATAATGGTTAAATGCTTTATCATCATTTTAGGATGTATAGACAAATAGAAAATCTAGCAACAGCAGACTTTATCAGCTACCATGTTTTCTTTTTTTTAAGATTTTATTTTTAAGTGATCCTTATACCCAACATGAGCTCAAACTCACCACCTGAACATCAAGAATCTCATGCTCCATGACTGACCCAGTGAGGTGCCCCCAACTATTATATTTTTTTTACTGAGTTTTGATGGTAGATTTAATATTTGCCCAACTAATTACCTTTTTCAGTTCCAATAATCAGTGCCTACTCTTTTTCTTTCAATTCCTTAGGTTCAGGGTACACAGACGCTCAATAAACATATAATGAGAAGAAAAGAACTCTTCAATATGTATCTTAAATCAATACATTTGTTATCAAAATGGCATTTTACAATGGAGCTATTTTAGTCTGCAGTTTTAGCTGAAAATCAGAAATATAGATTGTACATTTCAAAGGAGGGTCCAAGACCTCTTTATAAATCTTGCAAAGGTAATTTCTGCAAATATCATCAGCCAACCAAAGAGAACAGAAAGACTAAAAGAGTTGGAAATTAGGAAAATATTCAGAAAGTTGTTCTTATACTGGGGTTCCTTCCCCCAGTGAAAGCCCAGCATAAGCAGCTTCAATAGGATGACCTGATAGTTTGATATTTATTTCCACAAGTTTCCAAGACATAATGAAGCAGTGTTCAATTCATGTCTTATAAAACAAACACATAAGGAGTTGGCCGTCTAGCTTGTGATGGCAAGAAAAGGAGGAATGTCACAGGTGTTCCCTTTCTGACCGTGAGGTCAGAAGTCATGTGAGTGCCTCCCATGGGTCACATGTGGAGGAGAACCAGCCTCGAGTTGTCTTGGATCCTGTACAGGATGGCATCTTGGAGATCGGTGAGAATTACAAGGAGGAGGAGACAGAGGAAGAGGATGAGGGAGAGAAGGAGGAGCAGCAGGAGCTAAGAACATACTAGTGTGCTCAGTTCCTCCCTAGACAAGAGCAATACTGGGGGGGAAGTATGCTAACCACCAACCCGGAAAAGTTGGCTCAGTGGAGAAACTGGCCGCTGTAAAGAACTGCCCAGTAAAAGACCAGAATGTGCAAGGGTTCGTCTCCTCTTCTTACAAACTAAAACCCAGAGGTTCCAGAAATCAGTCTGTGAGGGAATGTAGAAGCCTGAGGTGAGGAAGGGATATGGTAGCAACTTTGACTCTTTTACAACTGGCTTCCGTTCGTCAGGGCTGGGTGGGGTTCCCTCAGAAAGCAGTTTGAAGATTTATTTAAAACTGGAAGCAGAAATATTATTCGTTTGAGACTGTTTTCGTTACCAAAAATGACTGAAGGCCTTTTTATCATTTGAAAGGCGCTAGAAGAATCATGGGCAACTATTTTATTTATTGTTCAACAGCAGGAAAGAACTAGCCCTCCAAAATGAGTTATGAGGGACTATGGCAGGAACGGGAGACAAATGCAGGGATTTTAAAATTCTGCCCTTTGTGACCCTTTTTTGTTAAACCTAACAGAGTATAGTCAGGTTAAAAATGAATGGATAAGTGAATGATCAAATGAATGAATAGGTAAATAAAATAAACAAAAGCAAATAATAAGCACTATTTCTGAATCCAGTTTTCTTTACTGGTAGACATTTTTTTTTTTAGCTCTTTATGTTAGCCTCTTAATTATAGCCTATTTTTTGGAAACTATTACTTTACATCTTTCTCTGGGACATATCTTCTGACTGGGGTCTGTTTCTTACTGATTAAAAAAATAAGTAATTAGAGGATACTTATAAAAACCAAAATTTCTAAAATAGCTCTTCAT
Source organism: Suricata suricatta (assembly GCF_006229205.1). Classification (NCBI taxonomy): domain Eukaryota; kingdom Metazoa; phylum Chordata; class Mammalia; order Carnivora; family Herpestidae; genus Suricata; species Suricata suricatta. Next base: position 7,969,558 of record NC_043713.1, read on the forward strand.
ATATTTATCCCATTACATTTCCATGAGAAACATAAACAATTTAAAGATAGAGAAGAAATTTAAGTGGCACTGAATTCTGTGATAAATTCCATTTTCAACTGGCACGTTCACCTTTAGCTGAACATGAATGTCAGCGATGGCTGCCCATGATCTCCTTACATTCACATTGGCAAAGGCCACACTGGGGCTCAATCAATTCATTATCCAGTTGTCAAAGGCTTCTAGCCATTTTAACACATAGAGCTATGAATATATGCATGCAGAGCTATGAAATACATGCATGTATACATCTGTCAGTCTATATATGTACATCTGTGTATCTAGGTATCTATCTATCTATCTATCTATCTATCTATCTATCTATCTATCATCTACCTACCTATTGAGTTCATACTGGTACATCTGATTTCACTGCAATACCCCAGGTACTTTGATATTCCTTCTTTGCATATTTGTAACTTCTTTCTCCCATGGAGAAATTATCTTCAATCCTCACATACACATAAAATAGATTTGCTAACTAGATCACAGCATTTAGGTACAGCTGTTGTTTTTACCCTTGCGGTATCCAGCTGAGGGACTGTTTTTAAAAATTACTTAGCTCAGATCTTTTCTTGCCCAACACTTCCAGTATGCTTATGTTATCAATTTGTAATAGTTAGGTTTACTTGTTAGTGTTCAGATTTATTTTCTGGGCTCCTGCCAAACCAAATCCTGCTTGCTTTCCATACACACACACACACACACACACACACACACACACACACACATTTATATATATATATGTATATACATGTGTGTGTACATATATATATATATGTATATATTCTTCAATTAAATGCTCTTTCTCTCTCAGACTCACTTTCTCTCTCACATACAAAGACTATGTGATCATTATGAAAGGGCTATGGTACAGATATTTTGTAATCCAAGTTCATCACCTAAGCAAAATGATCTGCACTGGAAATGGCCAAAATGATGTGTTTAGCTGTCCGGTTCACCTGGCTTATAGATACTGAATGAGCATCATGATTGACAATCTATGCTTAAAAGAAAGATGACTGATAGTGGTGATCCCCAGTTATTAAAAAGCTAAGAGAAACTTAATAGATGAATGATCAATATTTTACCTTGGCTTATAAATCTTTCTTTTGTCAAGAATGCTTGGAACCTGTACAATTTTTTAAAATTTTCAGATGATGTTTTTTTCTGTTAGGGGCTACATTTTTGTATCCTCTCCCTCCCCCAGTTTGTATGTTGAAACGATAAATTCCAATTGGACGGTATTTGGAAGTAAGGGCTGTAGGAGATAATTATGTCATGAGGGAGGGGCTTGTATCATGTGATTCGTGTCCTTAGTAGAAGAGAGACAAGAGAGACAACTGGGTGGCTCCGTAAGTCAAGCATCTTACTTCAGTTCATGTCATAATCTTGCAATTCTTGACTTCGAACCCCATGTTGGCTCTGTGCTGTTGGTTCAGAGCCTGGAGCCTGCTTCAGATTCTATGTCTCCCTTTCTCTGCCCATCACCATGGCCATTCTCTCTCTCTCTCTCAAAAATAAATAAACATGAAGAAGAAGAAGAAGGAGAAGAAGAAGAAGAAGAAGGAGAAGAAGAAGAAGAAGAAGAAGAAGAAGAAGAAGAAGAAGAAGAAGAAGAAGAAGAAGAAGAAGAGATACAAGAAAGCTTGCTTCTTCCCTCTGCTCTCCATCAAGTGAAGTTGCAACAAGGAAATAATCATCTGTAAACCAGAGAGAGGGTGCTCACTAGGAATCCAACCATGCTGGCACCTGATCTCAGACCTCCAGCCTTTAGAACTATGAGAAATAAAATTTGGTGTGTGTAAGCTACTGAATCTCTGGTATTTTTGTTAAAGCAACCCAAACTGACTTAGACAATTCATCTAATGGTCTCATTGCAGATCATCATTGGGAAATCCAGTCATGTAGTCATGCCCTTAGGAAGTGCTGGAGATGAGAAATACAAAATCGAGAACTTAGATTCTAGACAAACCTTCATTGGAAGAACTATTTTGTTGTTGGAGAATTATAGAGTGCAAAGGCATTGGGCTTCCCGTAGAGAGATCGGGTCTGTCAGCCATCAATAAAATAGGAAAGAAGAGAGTGAGAAAACAACGTATGGTACATTTTGATGAAGGCCAGTCACAGAAACTCCAGGCTGAATAGGGGTCAGGCTTACTCCCTATGATGGAAGCTTTTGGAGATATTACTGTCATGATCAATAAAGGAAGCTCAAATGATGGAGCGGTATTTTGATTTTTAACTGTGTTCCACATCAGAGAGTTTAACTGTGAAGGTGAAATGCTGCTGCACAGGTATGGACATGAAATGGGTAGACAAATAGGCTTCTAACCTAGTGACAAGAAGTTCAAAACTGGTATAATGCATCCTTTACTCTCAAAAATGATTTGAAGGCTTTTACTGGGAAAGAATAGCTCTAGATTTCTTGTGTGTGTGCATGTGTTTTTATGTAAGTCTTGGGAAAGTTTAGCAGAGTGTGATAAAGCTAATGAGTAGCGACATGCTTTGGGAACTGCTTGAGAATGAGGATCAGAAATTGCTTAATTTAAGGATTACATATAATATTAGGAAATACTAGTCTTTGGGAATTAAATGCTGAGTAATTGTCCTTTTAAAAATAGTAATATAAATAATATTTATTATTTTATTTTGTAAATAATAAAAATAATGTGGGTTTTTTTATATGTATATACCATATTTTTTTTATCCGTTCATCCATTCTTGGATTTTAGGCTGCTTCCATATCTTGGCTGTTGTACATAATGCTGCAACAAACACAGAGCGCAGATATTTCCTTGAGATTCTGATTTCAATTATTCTCTGCATATATCCAGCAGAGAGATTGCTGGATCATATGGTAACTCTATTTTTACTTTTTGGTTGCTTTTCCCTGTGTTGACAATTTCCTGTCCTGTGCAGAAGCTTTTCAGCTTTATGTATTCCCATTTGTCTGTTTTAACTGTTGTTGTTAATTCTTTTGTTCTCCTAGCCAAAAAATCACTGTCTAGACCAATGCCATAATGTTTTCCCCCTTATTTTTCCTTCTAGGGTTTAATAATTTCAGGTCTTACATTTAAATCTTTAACTTTCCACCTTAGAAAAGAGGGAAGTCCTGATATATGAGACAACATGGATGAAACCGGAAAGACATTACTGTAAGTGACAAAAGCCAGTCACAAAATGGCAAATGCTGCATGATTCCACTTAAAGTGGGGTATCGAAAGTAGCCAAACCCATTGAAAAAATGGTGATTGTCAGAGATCTGGAGGGGAGGGAGGGTGAAATAGAGAGTTGCCATTCAGTGGGTGTAAACTTAGAGTTGTTTAAGATGAATAAGTTTTGAGATCTGCTGTACAACACTGTGCCTAAAGTTAACAACACTGCATTGCACACTTAACATTTTGTTAAGATGGTAGACCTCATGTTAAGTGTTCTTGCCACAATAAAAATAAATAAATAAAAATTTACAATGTCTTGTTTGTTTGTTTTTGTATTCTGTGTGCTTAGGAAAAGAACATCTTAAATGTGGAAAGGTTGATTACCTTGTGACTACTCCTATGTACATTAAACTAATTTGAAGGTAAGGTTACTTTTTATTTTTTATTTACGAATAAACCTGAGAGTAGGCCACGTAGAGTATGGATCAGAATTGTATGATATAAATAGGAAATAAAATATTACTGTATTTGAAAATTTTAATGCCAGGAAGCAGTTCAGAAGTTACCAAATAAGTGACAATTTTTTTGTATTTAATTTAATATTAATTTAATTTTTTAATTCACGTGGAATTTATTTTATTCCATCAAGTGAAGTTAGGCTAACTTGAATATGACTTTCCAGAAGGATAAGCAATTATATCTGTACTATTTTTGAATAGCCTATCTCTTTCCCGTTAATTTATGCTTCATTTTACACATATTATGTCGTATTAACTTGAGAAAAGGAAATAGCGCAGTGATTATATGGAAGAACTCTCACTCAATATTACAGTTACTCTTCTAATCATCTCGCAGTTCCATGACTACCTGTCACAATAAATTCCATCTCAACCGAAGAGTGACAATCATTCTAATAGATCCATTTGGTGGGCATGGCGGTGGTGGTGGTGGTGATTCTTTTCTCTTTACTTGAATAGCTTTGAAAATTTACCTCTTTACATATGTCTAGATCCATGTTTTCTAGGGGAGGAAAAATTCAGACTAACTGATACGTCCTCTGGCACTCACCTAACTCTTACTGAGCAATCTTTCAACCTCTTTCTTAAATTCACCTCAATAAACATGATTAAAGGCATGCAACGTGCAAATATGGCAATTTCTCTGAATCCCTCCTTCTGTTTTCCAGCTTGGTCTTTGAGGAATATATACATAGGACCTAAAAGCTAGCCAAGAGCAGCCCCACTAACAGCTACTCTGAATGTTAACTTGTGATGGAAACATACGCCCCCGGTATTGGTACAGGGCTAAAGCTACCTTGAAGCCATTTCTTTTCTGTTAACTTTTCACTTGAATGACCAAAGTGCTTTGTTTTTAGCCAAAATAACAGCGACACACTTTTAGAATTCTGCTTCAAGGTCATGTAAAATTCCTAGTCCTGTACTCCAAAGTTGTCCATCGGCAACTTGATGGATTTACTCTCTTCTAGGACGTTGTCCTTGTCTGTTAAATTTATAACATCAGGTATGAAGTGACAAGTCCTTTATGCACAGAAAAGGAAGAGAGCTAAGCCTTATGAAGATCCATTACATTTTAAAAGGTTCTGTGCATCCAGGGATGTAAGGCACAGAGGGGCAGCCTTGGGAACATGAAGGGCAAGGAGATGCATCCTGAACCTCATGTCACGAAGAAGGTGATAGAGGGCTCAGGGAAACTTTTAGATTTAAAGACATATAATGCCCAAATAGGTGACCTTCTCCCAGTCATTCATCATATGGCCAGAAAAGCTGTTTATTCCAGTAAAGGGAAATCTTTACAGGTTCACTCATGCTTCAAGTGTCTGAAACAGAAGGAATGTAACTTGAGACCTATGCCAAGGTTAATAGAAGAACTACAAGAAAAACCTCAGGGAACTGGAAGAAAGCCATACTTCCTTTATATGTATAAATAATTCTCATTTAGGAAAAGAAAATTTGGCTTGCTGTAGGATTCTGCCTGAATCTACATAGTTGACTGTGGGTTACTAGGTAATTTTTCAACTCATATTACACATTCAACTGGCAGATAAATTACATATCTTGCAGCAAGGTTGATTTACCCCAACAGAGTGATATATGCCCCCCAAATATCTCCTTATTAAATGGAAGCTGTATAAATACATGTGGTACTCAGGGTCACTGAAAACACATTTCTTAAATTAGAAAATTCCTCAAACACCCATGTAATAAACCTGTGGCTCTAAAAATCTGACTTCATCAAATAGACACATTCAGGAGTTTCAAAAGATGTCTTGTATGATTATAAGACCTGAAATAAAATAACAATGCTTTTCTCTTATTCATAGGCATCTTTACAAAGAAATATTTTAGCATACTGGTCATTCACAGGTCTGACCTCAGAAAGACGTCGTGGACATGAATTTGAGCAGAATGTTGATTGTCCAATTTATCTGGAAGGTGAGTTAGCGGGTTGTCAGAATCTAAACCCACCACTGGGGAAGTCCACAGTATGGCGGGAGAGAAGTAGAAAGGCCAGAAAGAGAGGCAGTGCTTGGCATATAGTAGTTGCTCGCCTCCGAGGCAATGATGATTAATGTCTCTTGGTTCTTGATGAGCTAGTTTATAACCCAGTCCTGGGTGATTCATAAACAAGGAGTTGATTATAAAAAGCACTGTCCCCCTAAATGCTCAGGGATAAGTTTCCAGTGATGGTGCATGGTTATTCCAGTCAGCACTTTTTGGTCGGCCTGTGAATTTTACAGGTCATGAGATGATGTCTTACAATTCCACACTTTAAAAAATATCCTTATTAAAAATAAATAATCCTATATCAGCTAAGATAATATGAGCTATATCTTTTCTTTTCAAGACAAAAACATCTAACTTGCATAGCTGAAGTAGAATAACGATTTTGTTAAAGATATTAACACGTGATTAACATCACATTCCTAGACCCTGCTAACGTAGGTGTTACATCTATAAAAGGAGGGCCTGCCATTAGCTCTGGCAGCTGTCAGGCATCACCAGCAATTACTGTAACCCATTCCTGGCGACTAAATGCATTATAATAACTAAGAAAGATGTCGGATCTTCTTTTTCTCCATTTTTATGCTAAATCTTGGAGAACAGAGGGATTTAATATTAACACAGGAAATGTTTGTTCAGTTTTACTCTCTACCTAACCCCCTGAGTTGAGTCTTGAAATGAAGAGACATAGTAATATAAATCTTGAACTGTTGAGGAATCTGAGAAGAACAGAAATAGTGCTATGCGTCACTCAGTATAAAGAAACAGTGGTAGATAGGTTTCAGAGACAGATTCTCTCTATCATGATGAAGCAGTTTAGAATGGAAATGTCAATGTGGTATCTTTGTTGCATTACTTCAGGTGAAGGGAAGTCTCTAATGGATGTAGGATGCATAGATATGTTATAGACTAGAGGATGTGCATGGGTTTGGCCCCCCGTAGTTGAGTGCAGGGAGAGTCCAGAGGATTCAGGTCAAGGGCAAAGTGGACATGTAGTGCATTATTTAGTAAAAAGTCTGCCATGGAGTAAGAATTAGAAGCGGATTCTGGGAGGAATCATACTTTTCATTAGGCCTAGAACTGATGTCATCCCTGCTTATACCTCTTACGAAAAGTGCTCCTACTTTGAACTTAGAATCCATGGCAATAGCTATTCAACTAAATGAAAAAAAAAAGCATAAGTTAAGGAATTTTTCAATTTAGTCAATTGAACTGGATCTTTTATTTTATTTATTTTATTGTTTATCAAAATATAATTAACATGCCATGTTATATTAATTTCAGGTGTGCAAAATATGGATTTGCCAATTCTATACATTTCCCAATGCTCACCGCAAGTGTGACCATCTGTCCCCGTACAATATTATTGACCATATTCTCTGTTGACAATACTCCGTATTCATGGTTCATTTACTTTCCACCTGGGACTTTGTATCAATCCTCCATACCTAGTTTGCCCATTCCCCCATCCATCTCTTCTCTGGCACCCGCCAGTTTGTTCTTTGTATTTAGGAGTCTGTTATTTTGTTTATTTGTTCATTTGTTTTGTTATATTTTAGTTGAACCTCAAAACTTTCCGAGGTAGAATTATCCATCGTTATTCCTCTCAGCAACCGTTGTTACATAATCATAATTTAATAAAAAAATAAAAAATAAAAATAAAACTACTATAAGTCCTATTAAAAATCGAATGAATAATTAGATCTCAGCACTCAGACAGGACCATGCGGAGGAGAAGGGTCACTGAGGCGTCTGGGTGGCTCAGTCGGTTAAGTGTCCGACTTTAGCTCAGGTCATGATCTCATGGTCCATGAGTTCAAGCCCTGCATCACGCTCTGTGCTGACAGCTCAGAGCCTGGAGCCTGCTTCAGATTCTGTGTCTCCCTCTCTCTCTCCCCCCCTCCACTCACATTCTGTCTTTCTCTCTCTCTCAAAAATAAACATTCCAAAAATATTTTAAAAATAAATAAACATTAAAAAAATTTAAAAAAAGAAGGGTCACTTAGGCAGATACCCGAACAGCAAAGGACTTAAGATGTGCCTTTGAATGATCCACTGTTGAAGCACCCTGCAGCAGAGCTGAACTTGTTGGGAATCAGAAATCACACAATTAAGGGGCACCCGGGTGGCTCAGTTGGTTAAGAGTCCGACTTCCACTCAGGTCATGATCTCATGTTTTGTGGGTTTGAACCTTGCATGGGGCTCTGTGCTGACAGCTCGGAGTTTGGGGATTTTGAGAGAGACAGAGCGAGAGACAGAGAGAGAGAGAGAGAGAGAGAGGAGACAGATTGCTAGTGGGAGAGGGGCAGAGAGAGAGAGAGAGACACAGGATCTGAAGCAGCTCCAGGCTCTGAGCTGTTGGCACAGAGCCTGGTGTGGGGCTTGAACTTACAAACCGTGAGATCATGACCTGAGCTGAAGAGTGACTCTTAACCGGCTAAGCCACCCAGGTGCCCCTGAATTGCAATTTTTGTAGGAAAATTATTTGGGGATTGCTATTTTTATTTTTAGTAATGAAATGTCAAAAAAGTTTTTAGATTATGGCTGGATAAAAGGTAAAAAATTTTAATTTAAAAATATGCATTTTGGAAATGATTAATGAAAATATATACAATCTGTTATACACTTATATGTAAGTTTACATATAAAAGTTTTCACATCTTATATGCAATGTGTTTTAATCACATATAAAATAAATATATTAGAAACACTTAAAGGAAAATAAAATCTAAAAGGAGCTATTTTATAAATCATATATATATATATATATGTTTTTTAACTGGTATACAAACACAGTCTTTCTGCCAAATATCAGCTTTCAAATCAGTTGAGGTGATATTATTATATTGAGCCATAGAAATGGGACAATTATGCTGGTCTACTCATCCTAAATCTGACTGAAAACAATATGAAAAAAATCTCACAAACGCCTCACCTAGTACCTTTTTCCTCCTGCATGATATTTTAATTTTAAGTATTATTGTTTTTCATTTCCACAAAATGTGTATATTTTGCAACTTTTTAATTATTTTATGTTTTCTCCATTGAAAATATGTCTTACAGTAATTTATTTTGACACTGAATTTTTCTGTCCTCTCATTTTGGTCCTGGTTCACGGTAATTTAAAAAGAATAGGTGAAGTGACATCAAGAAAAAGTAATTACCAGGGCCCCTGGGTGGCTCAGTTGGTTAAGTGTCTGACTTCGGCTCAGGTCATGATCTCACAGTTCATGAGTTCTAGCCCAGGGTTGGGCTCCATGCTGACAGCTTGGAGCCTGGAGCCTGCTTCCAATTCTGTATCTCCCTCTATCTCTGCCCATACTCTGTCTCTTTCTCTCCCTCAAAATAAACATTAAACATTTTTTTAAATTTTTTTAACGTTTTTTATTTATTTTTTGATACAGAGAGAGACAGAGCATGAGAGGGGGAGGCGCAGAGAGAGGAGACACAGAACTGGAAACAGGCTCCAAGTTCTGGCTAGCTGTTAGCACAGAGCCTGACGCGGGGCTCAAACCCACGAACGTGAGATCTGACCTGAACCGAAGTTGGAGGTTTAACCGATTGAGCCACCCAGGCGCCCCTAAACATTTTTTAATAAAATAAAAAATAAAAAGTAATTACTACATTCATGTTTGAAACTTTTATTGTTTTTAAGCTCAGAGGAAATGCTTTAACATTAATTAAAAGTATAGGTCAGTAATTATCAAACATTAGAATACTCCATCCAAATGGTCTTTAGTATGTTTGTAGATGCTATATTAAAAAGTGTAAAAAATCATCACTGCGGTAGAGATGTTTGATGGGTATTCTGAAGTGCCTGCCCAGGGTTCTAAGTTCATGTTGCCTTAGGACATTCCTCTTTCGGGGTCTAGAATGCCTCAACTTTTTCAAACATTAATGGTGACTATAAAATTACATTTGATTATTAGATTTCTTCATTTTTTTCACATATTGACATCAGTTAAGCACTTAATATGTTCAAGATATGATCGCTAGGGTACTGGAGACAAGGTATGTAGGTAGCATGAAGAAATTTAAAGTCTACTAAGTGGTCAATTATAAGCAAGAGACTGTTTTAATTTTAAAAAAACAGTTGAGGTACCCAAAGTCTTAGAGAAGTTAAGGGAAAAAAGAAATTAATTTTGATATGGAATATAGAAATGATAGAAGAGATTTGAGTTGAGTGCTATAAGCTTTGGATAATTGAAGACACATAAAATGTATTCTAGGCATTTAAGAATGAAGCAATAGTTTAAGCCAAGTTATAGAAAATGGGAAGTATATGGTGCATTCAAGATGAAATGTAATTGCATAAGACTGGATTAGAAAATACATTGATAGGCTAAAGAACTAGATGAAAGGTTTGCAGACACATTTTGGGAACTTTGTAAAAAATTCGGATTTTATTGTGTTTGCAGTGGTGAATGACTTTTTTTTTTTTTTTAACAATAGACCAACACTACCCAATTTGGAAACATACTCAGTAAAATGGTCATCACTATAGTGCAACCCATTTGTAGAATGTGGTCCACATGCCATTTTCTGATACTACACTGGTCTTAGCCAAATGGCTGCGAAGCGATCCATTTTCTGAATTACAATATTGCCTTCACACTTCGGTGGCTCCTTCACAGCACATAGGAATCCGACTGAGCTGTGAGCATGAGGTGAAATGGACCCTTCGTATGAGAACATCCAATCCAAGCCATGAAGGGTGAACTTCATGGAATAAAAATGACATCTTGTACTGAAAGACAAACTAGCAAATAAGAACTTTTTTTGAAGTTTTTTTTAATGTTTTATTTATTTTTGATACAGAGAGAGACAGAGCATGAGAGGCGGAGGGGCAGAGAGAGAAGGAGACACAGAACCAGAAGCAGGCTCCAGGCTCTGAGCTAGCTGTCAGCACAGAGCCTGACGCGGGGCTCGAACCCACGAACGTGAGATCTGACCTGAGCCGAAGTCGGAGGCTTAACCGACTGAGCCACCCAGGCGCCCCTTGAAGTTTTTAAGAAATTTTTTATTTTCATTTTTTTATTTTTGAGAGACGGAGAGAGACAGCATGAGCAGGGAAGGTTCAGAGAGAGAGGGGGACACAGAATCTGAAGCAGGCTCCAGGCTCTGAGCTAGCTGTCAGCACAGAGCCCCACACGGGGCTTGAACCCATGAACCGTGAGATCATAACCTGAGCCGAAGCTGGATGTTTAACCGACTGAGCCCCCAGGTGCCCCAATAAGAACCTTAATGATAACCCACACTCTTGAATTTGGTAAAGACCAACATGCAAAACCAATTTAATGCACAGGAAGTTGACTTTCAAATAATGCACCCTCCAAATAACTAAAGCTTTCAATTGCAGAATAGATTCTAATATTCTATTAATAAAAATGACTAAATGGGTAAAAAGCAGTAATTACTGAGTCTGAACATATTTGGAATGACCTCCTCACTAGAGCAAAACCATCCTTTTAGGGTTTTTTTCAAGGCGGACAATTAAATGAGAGAAATTACAAATAATTCTTTTTAAGTGCCGTCATTGGCCAAAGTCTAAGTGATGCGGAAGTTTAGAAAGTAATAATTCTCCAGGGAGTGGAAAAATGACAGACTTTGTATGTCTTCATAATTAAAAAAATAATAATTTCTTTTTTTAAATTTTTTATGTTTTTTTAAAATTTATTTTTGAGAGACAGAGAGAGACAGCATGAGCAGGGGAGGGTCAGAAAGGGAAAGGGAGACACAGAGTCTGAAGCAGATTCCAGGCTCTGAGCTAGCTGTCAGCACAGAGCCTGACACGGGTCTCGAACCCACAAACCATGAGATCAGGACCTGAGCCAAAGCCAGACACTTAACTGACTCAGCCACCCAGGTGCCCCTAAAAAAAATAATTTCTAACTGGAGAGAAAAATTAAATGTTATGTTTCTCATATCATAGTTAACTTCATTGTAATTAAAATATTTGACATGCTTAGAAGTTTGCATATCAGTAAGTGGGGTGAGAAACTGATAAGTGATATTTATAAAGTTAATTTTTTAATTTTTAAAAATGTTTTATTTATTTTTGATACAGAGAGAGACAGAGGATGAGAGGGGGCAAGGCAGAGAGAGGAGACACAGAATCAGAAGCAGGCTCCAGGCTCTGGGCTGTCAGCACAGAGCCCAACGTGGGGCTGGAACCCATGAACTGCGAGATCATGACCTGAGCCAATCACTGACTGAGCCACCCAGGCGCCCCTCATAAAGTTTTACCTAAGGAGATCTCATTGAATTGGCTCATAAAATTTGTGCTAGTAAATGTTAAGCATGGAAAGTTTTCTATGAAACTCCTAGGCTTACTACTTAAAAAATAAGGAATGCATTAATGCCTGTTTTAAGACAGGCTTTTAAAGTTATTACAATATATGCAGACAATTTTTAACATATTAAAAAATTGTGTTAACAACCCAGAATGGTACTGTTAGATCCTTGGGTGCTTAATGTTAAATGAATGATTTAAATATTTATTTAATGTTGCCTCTTATATCAAGAAGGATACAAAATGGAATTGGAGGATGAGTGTAATGCAATTTCAAGTCATTATTTTTTTTATTACTGTTTCTCTTTCAAAAATCTTACTAACAAGTTACCTTTCTTCGAAAAAGACACACCCAGATGACAAACACTTTTCCTTCCCTCTGGCATTTAAAATCTCTTGGTTTTACTTGTTTTGGCTTATACTGCTTTCTTTCTCTCCAAATCATCTATAATGCAAAGCCTGTCATAATGGTATGGAATGCATTTCTTAGAACATAAACCATTTTAGAAATATCTTTGTGGCCAAGATAAAATGAAGCGTAAAAAGCATGTAAATTGATTTAACATTTCCCCCCAAATAATAGCATTTGAAAATCCTGGATCTACTATTGTGCATACTTTGGGCTTAGAGGATTCAAGAGCTAAAGGAAAATTCCCTTGCTCAAATTTATTCTCCACTTTTTGAATTCATATTTAGAAAATATGATCGTTCCCATAGTGCATAAAGAGCCTCAAACAGGAAGATCTTTTTAGAATGAAATATATTTCGACGAATGCCATCTTCATTCTAAAAAGAAAGAAATGGAAAAAATATTTTTTCTAGAATTCTATATGTAGGTACATGTTAGGATTAAGTAAAAACACTGGTAAACATGTGAGATTACCTAATCTGGGAACACAATCATCTGAAATTATGAGATAGTCCATGACGAAGGTGGAGTGGAGATACAGTTGCAGGTTTCAAACAAATTTTACCGTGAAGAAATCTGTGACGTAAGGACTTCCGCTCTCATAAAGTATTATCAAAATTCACAGGGGAACTGAATTCTGTTCAAAGGTCAGGCCAATCAAGATGGAGCTTGGAATATAACATTAGGTAGCAAATATGCTAAAATAACTCTAGTTTCACTTTGACTTTATGCTAGAACTGCATTTATTTGCTCAGTGAAGCTGGTATCTGCATTGAACTCTGTTGGCAATGAGTTGAACTAAGTGTTTTTTGAAAACAAAGCTCTGGATACTGAAAAAAAGTCAAATGCCATGTATTTGTTGGGGGAAAAGAACAGGTTGAAGGCAACTGCTGTTAATAAATTCCTAAATAAAATCAAAGAAAAATCCAAGGCTGTTCAGATAGATAATGAGGGCTGTAATTAGTGCTTATCTAATAAAACAATAGAAAAGCCTCAATGCAAATATTAGCAAAGCTTTAATTCATTTAATGGACACTTATTTAATGCCTACTAGTATTTTTCTAGGCAGCGGGAAGAGCAGGACTGATCAAGAGAAATAAGGTCTACTTTCTCATCAAGTTTGCTTATCCAGGTGAAAAAAAGCCATCATGTGGAACACAGACCATCAGAAGGGAAGCACTGTATCCTTCTGGAAAAGCTTGGCCAGTCAAATCAGCAGCATTTCAGATGAGCAAGGGAGATAAGCCAAATGTCCACTACCGGTAGATTGTTAGAACAAACGAGTCTATGAATATCAAAGCAAAATATGGTCATTAAATGTGAAAATTATTGGGGCGCCTGGGTGGCTCAGTCGGTTAAGCCTCCGGCTTCGGCTCAGGTCAGATCTCACGTTCGTGGGTTCGAGCCCTGCGTCAGGCTCTGTGCTGACCGCAAGCTCAAAGCCTGGAGCCTGCTTCCGGTTCTGTGTCTCCCTCTCTCTCTGACCCTCCCCCTCTCATACTCTGTCTCTCTCTGTATCAAAAATAAATAAAACATTAAAAAAATTTAAATGTGAAAATTATTGACCTAGGATTCTGTTCATGCATTGTGTACTATAATAATAATAAAAGCAATGGATGTATAATGGAGAGAGGGATTTACCAAATCTACAAGTGTGCATTATGTAGATTAGAGGCAAAGAATAACATTAAGTATAAAAGCCCAAATAACAAAAACAAAGATTGTGTCGGCATGGATCCAAACACTAGCCATGAATGAATGAGAACACCTAGCAAGTATTGATTAAGCATCGACCATGGGATCAGTAATGGCAACCTTATTCTCTGTAAGATAAATTTACAGAATAATATAAAACACAATAGTAGGTATTCAGTGTGGACACAAACCAAAATAGACATATTTGGAAAGAAAGAGGCCAGGATTTCATGAAATACTAGAGAAGAATTTATTGGGTATGTGGAGAAGTGCTCTCAAGTATGTGGCCACAGTCTCTCATAATTGAAGGATTTGAAATGATAGACTTGAAAAAAGAGATGGAGGGAAGGAACTGTATGAGCCAAAGACTGAGAAGTTCATGCAAAGCCGTTAAAAACAGCTTGTCAATTAGGAATTCAATTTGGAGTTGTATACAATTGAACAGGAAGGTGAGTGAGGGACCACGGGGCATCAGGTAGGGGACAAAGGGTCTGGATTTGATTTATAACAAAAAAAGAGAATAGAAGTAAATTAGATCCATGGAAAAAATGAAATAGAAAAAAGATTAGCCTGAAAGGTAGACTCAAGTTAGGGAGAGGATTTAGACAGAGAAAGAGTTGCTGATATTTACCTAAAATAAGAGAGACAGATTTAAATAAAACAAAACAAAAATCTTAGAAATAAAATTCAAATTGGTATTTATCATAGCAACATGCAGTTTAAAGTAAAAAAGATCTACCACTACTATATTTCAAAATGTATATGCTGGCGCGCCTGGGTGGCTCAGTCGGTTAAGCCTCTGACTTCAGCTCAGGTCAGATCTCACGTTCGTGGGTTCGAGCCCCGTGTCAGGCTCTGTGCTGACAGCTCAGAGCCTGGAGCCTGCTTCCGGTTCTGTGCCTCCTTCTCTTTCTGCTCCTCCCCCTCTCATGCTCTGTCTCTCTCTGTATCAGAAATAAGTAAAAACATTTAAAAAAATTTAAACAAAATGTATATGCTAACGTCACTGCAGCAAATGAGCTTAAAAATATATAAAACAACTTCTGATATAAATACATTAAGATATTATAAACATATCTTTAAAATGCATTAAATGGGTCTGTAACATGAGATGATTAAGCAAGGACTCAAAAACAATACATCCTATAATTTAGAATACTTTATATTACCTTGCTTGGGTGTGTCATTATGAACTTACAGATATGATGTTTTCTCAATTACTGAAATCTTTATTCATCTTTGGATGCTGAAATTGTCAGCACTTTGTTCAATGGGAGTCCATTTATGGCCTTTTGATGTGATTCCATTAACCTTGGAGATATACCTTGCTTTCTGGTACCAGAACATGTTACAGTCTCACCTTGGAGAGATGGAATTATCTGTATCTTCACAGAGCTCTTGTTCTTTTTAGTCGACAATGGGATCAAGACTTAGGATGAAGTTGTCCACAGGCCATTTCAGTAGATGGAGGAAGGAGTCATGAGAATTGAACTCTTATTTAAAAAGAAATTTTTTGTTTATTATTGAGAGAGAGAGACAGAGACAGAGACAGAGAGAGACAGAGAGAGACAGCGCAAGCGGGGAAGGGTCAGAAAGAGAGAGGGAGACACAGAATTCACAGCAGGTGCCAGGCTCTGAGCTGTCAGCACAGAGCCCAGCGTGGGGGCTGGAACCCAAGAGCTGTGAGATCATGACCTGAGCTGAAGTTGGATACTCAACGGACTGAGCCACCCAGGCACCCTGAACTAATTTTCTTTTAAAGTTTATTTATTTATTTTGAGAGAAAAAGGAGTGGGGAGGGGCAAAGAGAGAGGGAATACCAAGCAGGCTCCCTGCTGTACACATGGAGCTTGATGTGGGGCCTGAACTTACGAACTGTGAGATCATGACCCACTCTGAAAGCAAGAGTTGGACGCTTAACCGACTGAGCCACCCACGTGCTCTGACAATTGTATGCTTTTAAAGCCGTGCGTGCATATTAGTAATTTCAATCCGGTTCCAATAGTACAGTATTCTTCGTAAAAGGTTTTGACTCTAAAAGTGAGCTTCAGTTTTTATATTAAAAATATTTATTCCTGGGGCACCTGGGTGGCTCAGTCAGTTAAGCATCCAGCTTCCGGCTTCAGCTCTGGTCATGATCTTGCGGTTTGTGGGTTCGAGCCCCGCATCGGGCTCTGTGCTGACAGCTCAGAGCCCGGAGCCTGCTTCAGATTCTGTGTCTCCCTCTCTCTCTGACCCTCCCCTGCTCATGTTGTCTCTCTCGTGTCTCAAAAATAAATTAAAAAAATTTTTTTTAAATTTATTCCTAAAAGTTTCAAAACAATAATTTGAGAAAAAGTAATCTATTAATGGAGTTTGTGATTTTCTCTGTGGTTCTTTTTGTCCTTAGAACACACAAGGAATGATCATGGAAGTCACCTTTTTTTTCTATTGACAGTCAACAATATCTTATCCTGATGGTTAGTTTTGCTTAGTTTGTTCTTTTTCGGCTTGAGTTACTTGACATTCTGAGAGTCCAGCTCTAACCTCCTAAAAGATGATACTTCATATACTTGTTCTTTTGCATTTTTTCTTTTGTTTTAGGTTTTTGTAAATTTATTACATGATTCAAGGAGGGATGTGAATCTCTCTGGGAGTCATCTTTGAGACACCTGGAAGAAAACAAAGTTCTAAACAAGACTTTCATTTTGTTGCTAAATTTCATCTGCCATTTTTAAATCTACAATTGTCTTACAGTGTTCTTGTGTAAGAGTTCTGACTGAAGAAGCCAATTGGCCTCAATTTTTTAACTCCTAGTAATAATAGATCTTACAAATTTTTGCATATTCAATTAAATTTTTCTTCACTAAATTCTGTCTACGTTAAATTTTTAAATTGATTATGTTCTATCAGAACTGCAAGCTGGTCCTTATATTATGATATAAAACATCCCTTTATCGTATCACATTTAATGTATTATGCTATTTGTTATTATACCATATGTATGGTTCCAATGTTGGCTATGTATCACCCCAAGTGATTCTCTCAGGTAAAATTATTTAGATCCAGTAACAAAGTCGTTGAATTTCCAATAGAGGAATTAAGGAGATGGCCCTTTTCTTGAAATTCTAGAAGATAACAGTACATGTAAACCTATGCTAGGAGGTTTTGTCAAAAATTTTTCTTTTGAATAACATGACAGAAAATCCAACTTTATTTCATACATCTTTCTTTTTGAAAACATTCTTCCTTTAGGAGCATCTGAGGGGCCCAGTCCGACCTTGAAGCATCCGACTTTGACTCAGGTCATGATCACATAGTTCGTGAGTTCAAGCCCCACGTGGGGCTCTGTGCTGACAGCTCAGAGCCTGGAGCCTGCTTCAGATTCTGTGTCTTCATCTCTCTCTGCCACTCCCCTGCGCACACTCTGTCTGTCTCTCTCAAAAATAAATAAACATTTAAAAATTTTCTTACTTTATTTTTTTAAATGTTTATTTATTTGTTTTGAGAGACAGAGAGAGAGAGAGAGACAGCCTGTGCAAGTGAGTAGGAGGACTATAGAGCGAGATGGAGACAGAGAATCCCAAGCAAAGCTCTGAGCTGTCAGTGCAGAGCCCGACTCAAACTTGATCTCGTGACTGTGAGATCATAACCTGAGCCAAAATCAAGAGTTGCCTACTTAAACAACTGAGGCAACTCGACACCCCAAAGCGTTCTTATTTTAACTATAAGAAATCCTAATGTGAAATCCAAAATTTCATAGGACATTGGACAAATATACATACCCATTTCTGTGATAAAGTCTTACTTTTGCAAATTTATTAATAATGTTAGAAAAGATAAGCAAAGCATATATGCAAACACCATATGAATCAATTTTTATTTTTGTGGAATCTATAGATTCTGTTCATAGATTCACATTTTCAAACTGTTATTAGTTTGTAAAATTCTAAGTCAGTTAAACACTAAAACATTTTAATGGCAATCCTAAATTCCTATTACATTTACATAAGAATTTATGTACTTTGTTTTAGGCAAGAAATGGAAATTCTTAAAAGATAATAATATATACTCTGTCCAAAATTCCCAGTTTTGTATTACTAGGAATTATGCCCCAAACACAAAGTATTCTACTAAACCTAGTAAGATAAAACGTTAAACTTTTGATTTTGTTATACAACACATAATTTTAAATCATGTTTTCAGCAGAATTTAATATTTACCTTCAAAATTAGAAAATGTGTAATTGAAAAACAAGAGCGTCATGAACAATTTTTTTTTTTTTTTTTTTTTACCAAAAGAGGGAGGTTGAAAATGCTGATCCCTTTCTAAGACCTGGAATTTTTCTATTAGAAGATTTAAAAGGGGCTCGTGAAAAAAAATGAAGACCTTTTCGCCTTGGTTAATCCTTTTATCCCTTTCTTGGCTGGTAGCCTGCTCTCATCACCCCATTAGTTAATTTTCTTTCCAAATATAAGACTGTGCTTTTAAAAGGAGAGAGTATTTTTAGTTAAGTTTAACTCCTATCATTTTTAGCTTCATACAAATGATTCACAGCTACTCTGTCCTTTTAGCTAGAGACACATACATTTAAGAAAAGAACATAAACACAAGTCTTTATTTTTCCACCAGCAGAGTATCCTGTTTTCCATTTTTTAAAAACCTGTTTGCAGAAGCAGCCACGCTGGTCTCTTCAGCCTGGGGTCCCACGTCTGTTCCGCCCTCTCCACCTTGTCTCACCTCAGGATGCAGACTTGTGTGAGCTCCAGCAGCCGGGATGCCCTCGCTTCCTATTGGCCAACGGGAGCTCCAGCAGATGGTCAGGAAAGGAAGGGAAGAGAGAGGAAAGCATTTCTCTCCCGTGGTCCTATCAAAGTCACCTCGGGCTAGAGGCATCCCTCAAGACCTCCTCTCCTCCTGCTCCTGTTCCTTGTTCTGGTAACTGCTCCCTCTAGCAGCCCTCCATGGCTCCTTCCGGGTTCCTGCCATGTCCCTGTGCTTGCTGACCCTAACTTAGTAAATACCACTTTTTGTTAAAGTGATGTAGTGTACCCTCCCTGAGGTATACTGGCTTGATTGTGGCACTGTCTGTTAGATCTGTGACTCTTCCAGGAGATGATGATGATGATGATGATGATGATGGTGATGATGATGATGGTGATGATGATTTTTGAGAGAGAGAGAGAGAGAGAGAGACTGGGGGAGGGGGCCAGAAGGAGAGAGAAAATCTTAAGCAGGCACCATACTCAGTACAGAATCAAATGTGGGGCTCCATCCCATGACCCTGGAATCATGACCTGAGCTAAAGTCAAGAGGTGGGTACCCAAAAGACTGAACAAGCCGGGCATCCCTCCAAAGTCTTTTTAAAGATTCCTTCTTGAAGCCTGAGCTCTCTGTATTTTTTTCTTTAATTCAATAAACTTATGTTTGTATGAATCACAGTTCTTCTGAGTTCTTTTTGGAAGCAATGCATTCCTAACATGTAAAAATAAAAGAGCACTTCAGATATTAAAACATAGCTGTTTATAGTTATACATTTTTAGTTTGGTTTCTATTCAATGCTTCTTGATTAGTATACATTATTTCAAATGCAAACAATTTCTTTAACCTTTCATTTTAATAATTTGGGCCTTTTTTTTAAAACCACAGTTTCTCCAGTTTTACTGTTTCCAAGTTCTCAGATTAAAAGTTCAGTATCTTAAGGATTTGATTTAAATAGAAATCGTTTGAGGTGGAGGATTGCCCTTAAAATGAGAGTGAAGTGGCCGTCTTCGCGTTACAGAACTTCTTTTATTTGGTGAGTTTTACAGAATTAAAGCCCGCCCCCACCCCTCCCCCACACCACCACGGCAGGTATCCTACTGGTTTGAGAACTTTCATTATAATGCCTCCAGGGTTTAAACTTATATTGAGAAAATAATGATGGAAGAATTCCTGACATCTAGGAGATGAGAAATTGGAAGAGGTTATTTTAGGTGATGTTGGGGCAGAGTAGGAGTTTGAAGTCAGTGATCTGAAAAGATCATTGGCTCTTGCCAATGTTGGGGGAGAAAGCACACAGCCAGCCGTGTTTCATGTCTGCAAGTGACGCATGGGGGTCCCACAAGCGTGTGGTTTTTCATTCTGTTTTTTAAAATTAGTAATGTTATTCTTATTTTTATTAGTGTTGGTTTCCTACAGTTGGGAGTGAAAGGGTAGGGCCTGCACTTCTAAGTTGTGAAGTTGGGTCTTTTGTTGTGTAACTTACTTTTATTTTGTTATTTAGCAAGCATTTATTTTGTGAGACCCACTTTCCACTGAAACCAGGAGACAATAAGAGAAGAGCTAACACCATGTATCAGAGAATGGCTCATATTTTAACAAGATTTCTAATATATTCAACTCTCATTATAAGTCTGAAAAACAGATGCTATTTCTTTTCATCCACTGTTTAGAGTTGAAAGACAAAGTATCTGGTTCAAGGTCAGCCCTGAGCACTCTTGGCCACAGATGTATTATGCTGAACTCTCTCCCGCACATATTTCAGGATATTAGACTCTAACATACATCATGGACAACTGAAATTTCTGGTCATTTCTGGCATTTCAATTCTATATTTTATACACTCTGGACTGTAGAGGACTAATCTGATATGAGTAGACTTGGATTCTGTTCTTGATCCTAGGATGGCACTGCCCACACTTTATCAGAGCAGCCTAGGGAACTGCAGGCATTTTTGAGATCAGAGAGAGAAAAATACTTGAGATTTGGGAAGAGGTAGCAAATAGACAGACTCGCAGATAGATAGGCTCGATCTTTAATCTCTACCAAAAATTGAGTTTCCTGAGTATAGAAGAGATTCAAGGATGGAGGATTTCTGGTCTAGCTGAGCTCAACTGAAGTCCACTGTACTCAACAGAGGAAGGACTATATTGTGGCATTCAGGTGGAGAGACGCTCAGGATTGTGAAGGACCGGGTGTGGAGATGCTAAGGTCATTAAAAGTTCAAAGTGAGGGGAGGGGCGCCTGGGTGGCCCAGTTGGTTGAGCATCTGGCTCCGGCTCAGGTCTTGATCTCATGGTTCATGGGTTTGAGCCCCACGTCGGGCTCTGTGCTGATAGATAGCGCAGAGCCTGGAACCTGTCTTCAGATTCTGTGTCTCCCTCTCTCTCTGACCCTTCCCTGCTCACACTGTCTCTCTCTGTCTCAAAAATAAATAAAACATTAAAAAAATTTTTTTAAGTTCAAAGTGGGACATTCATCGATACTAAGTACATTCATTTGCAAAGTGTTAAGATGTTTAAAGAGGCTTAATTGTATGGAGACCTCAACTTTCTAGGTTGAACCAGCAGATTATCTGATGAGTAATTTGGTCTGGGGGAAGGTTGGTTTCATCTGAGCAAGCAGCATCCTGTTGAATCCAGAGGGGTATGGGTAGAGAGCAGGAACTTGGGGTATCTCTCTCAGGATGCTGTGCTGCTGCAAACTGGGCGCGGGGGAGGCTTACACAAAAATAATCACGAATCCTGAGGCTCTCTTAGGCTTTGATTCTATCTTCAAGTCTATTTCTTGGGAAGGTAAGTTTATCTTTGAGGATGATTTCCATGTGACCTTTGCAGAAGGTGTTGTTAAAGAAGGAATAGAGGGGCATTTTTGTTGAGTTATGTTCTTAATATTTTTTAAAGGAGACTGTAAATATCAGAGCAGCCTCCTTTTTCATCATCTCCCGAGGGTATCAATAACTAAAGACCAGAAACCGGTATTGCAAAAACTTGGCAAGGTTTTGGAAAATGTATGAATTGCCCACATCTATAGATGAACTGTAACAACTCCACCACCAAAACACAACTGAAATAAACACGGAATGTAACCAACTCTGCAGCCTGGCTTGAAGAGAGGAATAAAAACCACCATCCTGAGGGGTAAAATGGGAGGGGCACTTAGTTAATAATTTAAAATGTTACTCTTTTGTGACACTAATGAACAAAGATTTCCACTCTGACCTCTGACCTTCTACTGAGAATTTACAAGGTAAACCTATCTGGAAAGCAATGGACTGCAAATTCTCTTTATATAAAGAGAAATAAGTTCAGGGCATCTGGGTGGTTCAGTCAGTTAAGCAACGGAGTCTTAATTTTGGCTCATTATCCCAGGGTCTTGGGAAGGAGCCCCATCTTAGCCCTGTGCTAAATGCAGAGCCTGCTGAAGATTCTCTCTCCCTCCACCGCTTTCCCCCACTCATACTCTGCATCTCTCTCTAAAATAAAATAAAAAAATCTAAAAGGAAGTAAGTTCCTGCAGTATAAGGACCAAACAAACTTCATGACAGGCTTCAGGAAGCCTCAGAGAACACAGAACAGAGTCTTGCCTCTGATTGGTCCGCTCTGGATGCCAAAAATTGCATATTCAGAAAGATAATCCTACCTCTGATTGGTACACTTTGAAAACCAAAAATTTGCATATTGGGGCATGGCAGACAAGTCCTGATTGGCCAAGTCAGCATCCCTCATTTACATGATGGGCAACCAATCAAGACATCTTCCCCTTCTCAGGATACACCTTACTTGGGCTCACTCTGTAATTGGTTAATTTCAAAGATACCTCAAATATTGTGATTGGGTCCCGCCAGAAGTAACAATGTTCTAAATAATATGTATGGCTGAAACTGTTGTCAATACCATCATCTGACCATGATTGGATCGCTGTACCTATGTCACAATCTCTTGTAACTTCACCCTCCAAAGCCCATAAAAACCCTGCTTCTCCTCTGTTCGAGGCTCTCACCACGGATCCACTGCACTGGTGAAATCTGTGAACCTGAACTTAGGTCCCCAAGCCTAAGCCATAATAAAACCGCCCTTTGCTTTTGCATGCGTGACTCGGTCTCCCTGATAGTCTCTGGTTTTGGGGCGACAATATTATAATCTGGGCATAACAGCAAAACTCAAAGGATTGAATAAAATTATTTTGCTATGTTATATAAATACACAAAGACATAGATCTAGGGAAAACCTCTTCATGGATGTGTCTTATATAAAACAAAAATTTATAAATGTAATTGAAAATTAAATAGGAATGAAAATCACAAAGTCAATTAAAATGGAAAGTCTGGGTAGTATTTTAATAGTTTGAGGAATGACGTCTAGCTGAAATTAACTCACCGTTGTCGGGTTTCTATTTTACTGCTATCAACTGGTTCTCCTGGATTCACCAGACTCATTCTCCTATATGGGAGGGGTGATGTAATTCTCATACCAATTGTTTCTTTTTATTGAAATGTCTTTGAAACTTCAGTAGTGTGTTCACTTGCTACTGATACATTGTTTTGCTTGCTTTGTGCATCTTATTTTCTCTATGCCTTTTGTCAAGGGAAGTAGTACTACTTGGAGATTTTTAAAATTTTAATCAAAATCCCAATTGCACTGCTGAAATTATAAGTCAGTGCGTAGGGTATAAGGTGGTCATTAGAAAGATCCCAAGTACATAATCAAAACTAAAACTATAAATGGGAAACTTCTGAAGAGCCCTAATAATTTGTCCTGAGATGTTGTCTTGATAAATCTGCATAGATTACTATTACTGCCTCCTACCTAGTTACATCCACTCTTGTTCCTCCGAAATCCATTCTCTGCACTGAACTCTACCCTCCTTACCTGATTTCTTACCACTCACAACCTTGACTTCTGTGTTTTAAGTAAATGATGATTTACCCCAAATGCCTCGATCGGTGTAGGTGAACTTTTGTGCAGAATGCTTTTCTCACATTTATGAACCTAGTTTATAAATAATCGTAACTCATACTTACCCTTCAAGTATCAGATTAGGTTGATATTAGACTCTCCCTCAAGTTTTCCCTGATCAGGCCGTACTTGGTTTTTCTTCATATACATTGCCTCCGCCCCCAGATTTTGAATGCTATTCTTTTTAGAACGCTTTTAGGTTCACAGCAAAATGAAGGAGAAGGTACAGAGATTTCCCACAGACCCCTTGCCCTCACACAAGCACAGTTTCCTTCATTATTGTCCTCACCCACCGGAGGGGTACATTTATTTGTCCAGTCGATGTACCTATGTAAATGCACTAAAATCACTCAAAGTCCATGCTGTAGGGTTCGCTCTTGGTACTCATATCTTGCGGGTTTGGACAAACGTATAATGACGTATATCCATTATTATGGTATCGTACAGAATATTGTAACTGCCCGTAAAACATTCTCCTGCTCTGCTAGTCATCCCTCCAACCCCTAAAATCCACTGTTCAGTCTCCAGAGTTTTGCTTTTCCCGAATGCCATATACTTCGAAGCATACAGCAAGTAGCCTTTTCAGACTGACTTCCTTCACTTAGCGCATGCTTTGAGGGCTCTTCCATGTTTTGTCATGGCTTCATCGCTCATTTATTTTAACGCTGAATAATATTCCATTATCTGGATGTACCACAGTTCATTCATTTACCTACAGAGACATCTTGGTTGCTCCCAAATTTTGGCAAGTAGAAATAAATATTTGTGCCAGGTTTTTGTGTGGACATATATTTTTACTTCCTTTGGGTAAATACCAGGAAGTGCAGTTACGGAATCACATAGGAAGCTTATGCTGAGTTTTGTAACAAACTGCCAAACTCTTTCACCGTGGCCACACCACTCTGCAATGAATGAGAGTTCCTGTCGCTTCGCATTCTTGTCAGCATTTGATGGTGCCAGTGTTCTGGGATTTTGGCCATTCTAGGAGGGGTGACCTGGCATTTCATTGCTGGTTTGATTGCATTTCCCTGCTCATGTAGGATGATGTCGGGAGCATCATTTCATTGATTCTGCATATTTAGTCAGGTTGTTTATTCTCTTATTGTTGAGTTTTAAGAGGGTTTTTTTTTAAATGTTTTGAAAACAAGTCTTTTTTCAGATATATCCTTTGCAAATATTCTCTCCTAGTTTGTAGCTTGTCTTTTCATCCTATTGACATGGTCTTTCACAGTGCAGTTTTTAATTTTAATGAAGTCCAGCTTATCAAATTATTCCATGGACTGTATATTTGGTGTTCTATCTAAAAAGTCATCTCCATAACCCAGGGTTATCTAGGATTTGTCCTATGCTATTTTCCAGAGTCTTAAAGTTTTCAGTTTTACATTTAGAGTTAATTTTGGTGAAGAGATTAAGGTTTGTGGCCAGACTTATATATATATATATATTTTCTTTTTTTTTTAAGGTAGATGTTCAGTTGTCCCAGTATTTTGTTGAAAACACTATCTTTTCTCCACTTTATTGCCTTTGCTTCTTTGTCAAAGTTCAGTTGGCTGTATTTATGTGGGTCTATTTCTGGGCTTTCTATTCTGTTTCATTGACCTATTTGTCTTTTTTACTGTAACTTTATAGTAAGTCTTGACAGCAGAGAGTAACAGTTCTCCAGCTTTGTTCTTCTTTTTCAGTATTGTTTTGGCTATTCTGGATTTTTTACCTTTCTCTATAAATTTTAGAATCAGTTCATTGATATCCATAAAATAACTTGCTGAGATTGTTATTGTAATTACACTGACTATAGAAAAAGTTGGGGAGAATTCGCATCTTGATAACATTGGGTCTTCCATGTGAGATGTGGAATAAATCTCCATTTATTTAGTTTTTCTTTGATTCCACTTAGCAGATTCTTAACAATTTCCCTTAAATAGATCTTGTACTTATTTTTTTAGATGTGTATCTAAGTATTTCATTTTGGGAGGGGCTAATGTAAATAGAATTGTCTTTTTAATTTTAAATTCCATTTGTTCATTTTTATATAGAAAAGAGATTGCCTTTTGTATATTCACACTATATCCTATAACCTTGCTGTAATCGTTTATTAGTTCTTTTTGTCAGTTCTTTCAGATTTTCTACATGGGAACAAAACAAGTTTATATCTTCCATCCCAATCTATACACTTTATTTCCCTTTCTTCCCTTATTGTATTAGCTAGACCTTTTAGTATTTTATTGAAAAGAGTGGTTAGAGGGGACATCCTTGCCTTTTACTTGATATAAGTGGGAAAGCTTTGAGCTCCTCACCATTAAAGTATCTGCTATTGTTGACTGAAGTAGTCTATAGGTGTCAGTTGTAGCCAATTTGATTGATTGATGGTGTTTGAGTAGTTAATCTACATCCTCTGATTTTTCTGCCTGCCAGAGCTGTCCCTATATAATAGAGGGGTGTTGAAGTCTCCAACTGTGATAATGGGTGTATTTATTCTCCTTGTATTCCTTGTTTTTACTTCACGTAGTTTGACGCTGTTGTTAGGTGCATACATTAAAGGTTGTTGTGCCTTCTTAAAGAATTAAGCCCTTTATCATTATATAATGGTATATAAATGGAATTTCCCTGATAATTTTTGTTGCTTTGAAGTCTGCTGTATATGAAATTCATAGCTAATTGTGCTTTCTTTCGATTAGTGTTAGCATGATACATTTTCCTCCATCCGTTTCTCTTAATCTACATGGGTCTTTATGTTTAAAGGGTTTCTTGTAGACAACATACAGTTGAGTTTTGTTTTTTGGTCCACTCTGACAATTCCCGTCTTTTTCATGAATTTAGGCCATTGACATTCAAAGTGGTTATTGACATAGCTGGATTAATATCTATCATGTTTATTACTGTTTTCTATTTGCTGCCTTTGTTTTGTTCTTATTTTTGTCTCCCACTCTTTTTACTGCTTTTTGTGGCATAATAGAACATATTATATCATTTAACTTTTCTTCTTTCTTAGCAAAACAGTTATACTGCTTTTTTCTTTTTACCATTTTTAAGGGTTGCCATAGAGTTTGCAGTACACATTTACAACTAATCTAAGTCCATTTTCAAATAACACTCTACTGCTTCATGGATATTGTAAGTACCTTATAATAACAAAATAATTTTAATTTCTCCTCATCTCTCATATCATTGTTATCATTTATTTTATTTATATATAAACATTCATTAGCATATATATATACACACACCATAAAATATAGGCATGGACATGGGCATACATAATTAAATATATTGTTGGCCATTTTATTTTGAGCAAACTATTATCCGTTAGATCAATAAGAAAAGTTGAAGTTTTAAATTTCCCTTCAACTATTCCTTTTTTGATGTTCTTGCTTTCTGCATGTAGATCTAAGTTTCAGACATATCATTTTCCTCTCTTGAAAGAATTTTTTTAACATTTCTTGCAGGACCGGTCTGCCAGCAACATATTTCCTCAATTTTTTCCTTTCTTTTCTTTTGTTTCATTCATTTATTTATTTATTTGGTCTGAGAAAGTTTCTATTTCTCCTTCACTTTTGAACAATAAACTCACAGTGTGTGAAATTCCAGGTTAGCAGTTTTTTTCTCTAAACATTTTGAATATTTTACTCTACTCTCTTCTTGCTTGCAGAGTTTTTAAAAAGAAGTCAGATCTAATTCTTATCTTTATTCCTCTATAGATAAAGATTTCGCCCCCTCTGGCTTCTGTTAGGATTTTTTCTTTATCCTCGACTTTCTGTAGTTGGAGATATGCCTACCATTTATTTTTCTTTTCATTTACTTTGCCTCATGTTTTCAAACTTCCCAGATCTATGATTTTCTCTCTGACATTAAATTTGGGGAAATTCTTTGTTACTAACATTTCTTCTGTTCATTTCTCTTTTTCTTCTGGATTTCCATTGCTTATGTGCTATACCTTTTGTAATTGTTACATAGTCCTTGGATATTATGTTCCATTTTTTGTTTGTTTTTGGCTTTGTTCCCTTGGATTTTCAGTTTTCAAGAATTTTATTGATACAGCCTTGAGCTCGGAATTTTTTTCCTCAGCTAATAGTCACTCAAAGACATTCTTCCTTCTGTTACAGTGTGTTTTATCTCTGGCGTTTCTTTTTGATTCATTCCTTAAGATTTCCATCTGCTTACATTGCCCCTCTTCCCTGGGCATCCCGTTTACCATTAAAGCTCTTAGCATATCAATCTTAGTAGTTTTAAATTCCCAGTCTGATAAGGCCAATACCCTGCCTTGTCTAGTTTTGATGCTTCCTCTGTCTTTTCAAATTGTGCTTTTAGCCTTTTGGTATGCCTTATAATTTTTTCTTCACAGACTTAATGTACTAGGTAAAAGGAACTACTGTAACTAAGCCTTTAGTAATGTGGTGGTGAGGTGTGTGTGTGTGTGTGTGTGTGTGTGTGTGTGTGTGTGTGTGTATGTGTGGTGGTCTACATCCCTAGGATTAGTTCTTAATCTTCTTAATCTTTCTGTGAGTCTGTGCCTCTGGACTGTGAAGTTCTCACTGTTTGTAATTTTTCTTTCTCCTCTTTGAGTGGGAGAGGATACCTAGAATGGGCTGGAGTTAAGTATTTCCCTTCTCTGATTTGAAAGGATAGAGCCAGGGGTGCCTGGCTGGGTCAGCCTGCTGGGTGTCTGACTTTGGCTCAGGTCATGATCTCATGGTTCATGGGTTCGAGCCCCGTGTTAGGCTGTGTGCCGACAGCTCAGAGCCTGGAGCCTGCTTCAGATTCTGCGCCTCTCTCTCTCTGTCTTTCTCTCTCTCAAAAATAAATAAACATTAACAAAAATGGAAAGAGTAGAGCCAGCTGGAGTTAGGTATTTCCACCCCCCAGACCATTCAGGCTCTAATCCCCCAACAGGTGAGGCTCTGATAAGGCATTTGCCCCGTGGGGCAGGCCTTGTTAAGAAAAACGGAGTGCTCTGGGGTATTTCAGAATGGTTCCTTTGCCCCTACTCCCTACCGTTAGAAGAAGGAAAGTTTCCTCAGATATTTACTGTGTGAACCTGGTCCAGCTCCTGGAGGTAAATCTCACAAAACTATGGGAGTCTCCTACGACTGGGTGCCCCTGGAGTTTTAAACTAATTGAGTTGCCCACAGGAGCCTCCAGCAAGTCATCAATTGCAGTTCTGATCGGCCTGTCCTGGTGCTTCCTTCCAGGGCTTGTTAGGATCTGCTCAGGGCAGGTGTTACGTTTCTGCAGTGGCCTGCTGGTTCCTCCAGTCTTGAAAGAGCAGCCGGCTCAGTGTCCTCACCTCTCCTGTGATCCTAGAGGAGTTGTTGATTTTCAGTGTGTTTAGCTTCTTCCTTGTTCATAGGATAGAGGAGTGGCGTCCAAGCTCCTACAGGAAGAACTGAAAACTGTAAGTTCCTCCTTTGTTAAATTTTAAAGTATCTTCGTTGCTTTGGTGAAATAGGTAGCCTATTAGTTAAACAGGAACCCATGATCCTATCTTGAACAAGTGTTCAACTATCTCTACATCTCTCTATATTTTCTCTGTCTGTAAATCTGATTCTCCAGGGGATATCTTTTCCACCTAAAACTGTCTTGAAGGGTCTCTGGAGATTCACAAAGCCTTTGTTCTTGCAACTTGTAAAAAGAGAAGTTATAAATAATTAGGTGTATTTGATATGGTACTATTAATGATTTGCACGGGGAAATGACATGTCAAGAGAGATGGTAACACTCCTTAGGTTACATAGGTACAGGTTGAAGCATTACTAGGGTAAATAGTTCAGAAACCGTAGCCTCTATGGAAAGATCTGAAGAATTGTCAATGCCCTTATTGTTTATAATATATCTCTATTTGTCAAGATCCTGCTGCTTTGCTTAAAATTGAATAATGGTAAAGTGTCACCAGTTATAAATTCAGTTATTTTTAAAATGTTAACTTGGTTACCACATTTTTCTTTAATTTGAATCTAACATTTTCTAGGCCAGTGATTTTTAGATCAGGATACACATCCCTTACCTATAAAGTTTTTTTTTTTTTGGTAAGTTTTATTTATTTATTTGAGAGAGAGAAAGAGCATGAGCATCCAAGTGGGGAAGGGGTGCAGAGAGAGAGGGAGACACAGAATCCAAAGCAGGTTCTGGGCTCGGAGCTGTCAGCATAGAGCCCATCGCGGGGCTCAAGCCCATGAACCATGAGATCATGACCTGAGCTGAAGTCCGAGGCTGAACAGACTCAACCATCCAGGTGCCCCTATTACCAGTAAAGTTTTATTAATGTACAGATATCTCTTCAGTTTTGATCATAGAGCCTACATTTTGTTCATGTTTTGGGGGTGGAAATACACAACTCCAGATCATTAATTATGACTTAGAAAACCAGTTTGGCTAACATAATTACCTTTTGATGGTAAATGATTTAAAAGGAGCATGGACTCGGGGCCCCTGGGTGGCTCAGTCGGGTAAGCGTCTGACTTCCACTCAGGTCATGATCTCGGGGTCCTGGACCTCTAGTCCCGCGCTGGGTTCTGTGCTGACCGCTCAGGGCCTGACCTGGAGTCTGCTTTGGATTCTGTGTCTCCTCTCAATGCCTCTACCCACCACCCCCATGCTCTGTCTCTCAAAAAAAAAAAGAACATCAAAAGAATTAAAATAAATAAAGATAAAAGCCCAAAATTAAAAAAAAAATGAGCATGGGCTCAATTTTGGCTGATAAGATATAAGAAGAAGTCTGCTGTTGGGCTGCTGGTAAAGATTTTTCCCTGTAATGAAAGTAGGCCCATGAGGAGAGTTTGCCTCCCTGCCTTGCGTTTGTATGAACTCTAAGAGAGTATGATGGCTGAATGGCTGTGATTCCTGGGGGAACAAATTTCAGGAAAAGGGGTGGATCCTAGAATGTGAAGGAAAATCAGAAGCACCCGGGTAAAGCATGAACTTGTAGAGTGTCCTGAAACTGCATTGCCAGTGGAATTTTTAACTGATGTTTTTAAATTGTGTTCACTGGTTTCAGTCAATTATTTTGATACTGGCCCAAAGCCCCCATGCATGTAGAGCTTGACATATGGTGAAGCTATAGAGATATACTTTTTTTAAATTTTTTATTTTATTTTTACTATTTTTAAACATTTATTTATTATTGGGAGACAGAGACAGAGCATGAGCATGGGAGGGGCAGAGAGAGAGGGAGACACAGCATCTGAAGCGGGCTCCAGGCTCTGGGCTGTCAGCACAGAGCCCAGCTTGGGGTGTGAACCCATGAGTCATGAGATCATGACCCGCGCCGAAGTTGGATACTTAACCGACTGAGCCAGTCAGGCGCCCGCCCTAGAGATGTCCTTTAGATTCACAGTTGGAACATACTTAATGGCCCACCTGACCTTCAGGCATTGATGCAGTGTAATCCCCTCATCTTTATGTTGGGCCATTGTGTTTTGATTACTATAAATCTTGGAGACTGGATTCTGCCTTACTCTTATAATTTAGAAGAAAAGTTATCTATACCAATTTCAGAAAAGACTGACTGTGAACCAGTGACGTATTGACTAATAAATGAAATAATTGTTTGACTTCTTTTACTGATTATCCATTAGAATAGAGAAAACCTGGTTTTCAGAGCCATTTCAATTCTCCAGAACTTCAAGCTTAGGCCAATAGGAGTGGGTAGATGCGGTACACTATGTCACTTGAGGGGCTGTCATTTCCTGAAATTTCACCTTTAGTAATTCATCACTTGGTATCTTGAAGGCTTTTCTGTTTTCAGGCTCCTCTTACAAATGCTTAGCTCTGAAGGAAGCAGTAATTTAAAGCAGTTAGAGAAAGATCACTAACAGCCCTGCAAGACCAAGATAGGGTCCATGAAAGTAGAGAGGAAACTGACAGAGAAGGAGTCACCTTTCTTCCCAAATTCAAAATTTGCCTGAGTTCTGATCCTTTTGCT
Source organism: Suricata suricatta (assembly GCF_006229205.1). Classification (NCBI taxonomy): domain Eukaryota; kingdom Metazoa; phylum Chordata; class Mammalia; order Carnivora; family Herpestidae; genus Suricata; species Suricata suricatta. The sequence continues at coordinate 8,001,289 of NC_043713.1, forward strand.
TGAACAGGGGATGCTTGATTGAATTACAAAATCATATTATCATGGCATTTTAGTTCTGGAAGAGACTTTAAATATGAGCTAGTCCAACTCCTGCATTTTGAAAATGAGGAAGAACTTCCATAAAATTCAGATATATTGCAATCCAACTTATAAGAAAGAATCTTTCTGTTTATTGCTCCTCAAGCATCGCCAAAAATGCTCCTTAGAAAGTAAATTTGTGAATCTACAGAATAACAACTAGGGACCAAGGAAAACCTGAAAGACTATCTTTCAGTAAAATGGCATTTCACTTATTAGGATAGCAGTTTTTGACAGTATAGAGGAACGGGATTTGGTTGGTTCGTAGGACGAAATATTAGTGGTATGATCTGCATGCTTTAGGATTTAATTCTTCAATCAACTTTCTTAAAAAGGAATAAGGCATCACTTTCACTTTGGGAATTGAACTTGAGATGAAAGAGAGAAAGAAAAGAAGTTTAACTCTTGTCATTTAGCAGTATTTTATCCTACTTACTTATTTTATGCTTAAGCTCCTAGTTTTCTATGTGTGAGAGAAGTGAGACAGCATTATCAGAACTTCAAAGGATGTCAAAGGGTAGATGGTCCACCGTGGGCAGTCAGTAGGACAGCAAAGAATTTGAGCACGGGCTCAGCTGTGATTCCCTGACTGACATAAAATTTTACAAAATAAGCTCAGAGCTCACATCCAGCAGGTAGAACCGCTAATTCCTTAGAAATTGTCATACCTGCCATTACGTGCGTCATGACAGCACTTAGCAATCAGCAAGGAGTGCACAAAGAATGGTAGACGGTACGACGGCATATATGCAGATCTAGCAGAACTGCAGAGCCCTTAAAAATGGTATAGTTAGGAAATCTATGATGATAAAACTTAACTTGACATGTAGATGATTCCAAACACTACACCTTTTTCATAAATAGAACTTCCCTTGTCTTCTGTGACTACTTGCATATGGTTGCTTCCATCAGTGCTGCGGGGACACATGATTTTGGTGGACTCTAGATTCAAAGGCAATAAATAGTGACTTCTGCCCTCTGTAAAAAGGATAGTTTAGGCCAATATATTCTTTGGAAAATCAGAATTTGGAAAGTGGAGAAGGTGACTATTTGTTGGTGGTCAGTTGAACCTGCAAATCTAGGTGATGAGGATGTGATTGGTATGAAAAAATAATGGGGTGAATTTGCAGAAGAGAAGCAGTACCATCATGAGAGAGGGTTTTCAGCCTTCAAAAATATAGAGTTCCTGTGTCTGTTGGCCATTTGGATGTCCTCTTTGGAGAAGTGTCTATTCATGTCCTCTGCACATTTCTTCACTGGATTATTCGGTTTTCGAGTGTGGAGGGAGTTTGGTGAGTTCCTTGTAGATTTTGGATACTAGCCCTTTATTTGATATGCCATTTGCAACTATCTTTTCCCATTCCATTGGTTGCCTGTTAGTTTTCTTGATTGTTTCTTTTGCAGTGCAGAAGTTTTTTATCTTGATGAGGTCCCAATAGTTTATTTTGGTTCTTGATTCCCTTTGCCTTTGGGGATGTGTCGAGTAGGAAATTGCTGCAGTTGAGGTCAAGGAGGCTGTTTCCTGCTTTATCCTCTAGGGTTTATATGGTTTCTTGTCTCACATTCAGGTCCTTCATCCATTTTGAGTTTATTTTTGTGTGTGGGGTAAGAGAGTGGTCTATTTTCATTCCTCTGCATGTTGCTGTCCAGTTCTCCCAGCACCATCTGCTAAAGAGGCAGTCTTTTTTTTTTTTTTTCCATTGGATACTCTTTCCAGAGTGGCTAAAATGAACAAATAAAGAGACTACAGATGCTGGGGAGGATGTGGAGAGATGGGCACCCTCCTACACTGTTGGTGGGAATGTAAACTGGTACAGCCGCTCTGGAAAACGCTGTGGAGGTTCCTCAAAAAACTGTCAGTAGAACTTCTCTATGACCAAGCAGTGGCACTACTGGGGATTTACCCAAGAGAACCAGAAGTGCTGATGCACAGGGGCACGTGTACCCCAATGTTCACAGTGACACTTTCAATGATAGTCAAATCATGGAAAGAGCGTAAATGTCCGTCACCTGATGAGTGGATCAAGAAGATGTGGTATATATACACAATGGAGTATTACATGGCAATGAGGAAGAATGAAATCTGGCCATTTGTAGCAAAGTGGATGGACCTCGAGGGTGTCATGCTAAGCGAAATAAGTCAGGCAGAGAAGGACAGATACCACATGTTTGCACTCATAGGAGAAACCAAACAGAGGACCATGGGGAGGGGAAGGGAGAAAAAAGTTAGGGAAAGGGAGAGGCAAATCATGAGAGACTCTTGAATACTGAAAACTAACTGAGGACAGAAAGGGGAGGGGGAAAAGGGAAGTGGGTGGTGGTCATGGAGGAGGGCACTTGTGGAGAAGAGCACTGGGTGTTATATGGAAACCAACTTGGCAATAAACTATATGAAATAAACAAACAAAAGTACAGAGGTCCTACTTGATTTTCAATTACAGATTTAGGGAGTTGCCATTGCAGTATGGTAACACTGGGATCCTTGCTCTTGAATTTCCTTCTTCTGACTCACCTTTTCCAGACTCCACTTTCCTTCCTATGCTAAGGTGATTGAATGAATTTGCTTTAAAACTGAAACCCTGTTAGTTCAAATACAAAAGGAAACAAGATAACAAAAGGGGAAGACAAACCACCTAAGCTCATGATTTCATTAAAAACAACTGATGCCTGTCAGTTTTGCTGGATAGTTTCACACGGTGGCTCCATCCCAAGTGACAGAATGTCCTAGTTTGGTACCAGGGTGTGGAGACTAACCACTAACTAGCCACTATTAGATAGACAACATTATGGCCAAATATTTAGACTCTATTCCATAGTTACCTTAGCTATAAAAATAAGCATAAATATAACATCGGTCTCGTAGGGATAATATGAGATTTAATGAGATAGCATATGCAAAGTACTGTTAAATATTTTGGTACTCACTTTTATATGGTGACTCTGATTTATGTTATTCTCTAAGTAACTAGAATGTTGTGTGTTCTCATAAAAGAGCAGTCTTTAAAATGATAAAAATCTGCTACTAGTTGATGATACTGAGAGAGATGCTACGTTACATATGGAAATTATTTATTTTATTGGCTAACACACCTTCTTCACTAAAGGGTATACTCATCTATTTATTATTTTTCCCCTTACTCCTTGTTGTTATAAATAAGCCACTCAAGGAGCGCCTGGGTGGCTCAGTTGATTAAGCATTCAACTCTTTATTTTGGCTTAGGTCATGATCTCATGGTTTCGTGAGATCAAGCCCCTTGTCAGGCTCTGTGCTGACAGCATGGAGTCTGGTTGGGATTCTCTCTCCCTCTCTCTTTGTCCCTCCTCTGCTTGCACACATTTCTGTCTCTCAAAATTAATAAATAAACTTAAAAATATATTTAAAAAATAAGCCACTCAATTGCTTTTCTCAGCTGAAAAAGGTTTTTAGTTCTTAAGAACACAAGGTTTTTTTCTAGTGGGCACCACACTTTCAAAACACTTTCCCTGGTATCTTTCAAGCTTGGCAAAGTATTCTATTCTCCACCCATATTCTCCTAGACAAATGTTATCACTGCACTTTTAACATGATCTGTTTGGAAGGTTGTAAAAAGACCGAGAGAATTTCCAGGCGAGGGTGACCTCATTTTCTCACTTGTAACCTCAACACCTTTCATAGTGTCTTACGTATAAGGGACTCTTTAATTAATACTTGACCTTGAACTTTGTTATGATTGCAAACATTTCAAAAAGCATTCAGAGAACTTACAAGATCAGGTCTGCACATACTAAGCATATTTGTTACCACAGAGAATCTTTCTAAAGAAATCAATGAAGAGGTCCAGCAAAAGAATGGAGTCAGGCACAGAATAACTTTGTTTTTATTTCTTAGTATAAGATTACATTCCATCTACATAGTGAGAGGTGGAACAAATCCTCTAAAATTGCTTACGGAATTTTTAGCCCTCCTTTACAAGTTAGTCTACCAAGAACTTACGTATTTTCAGGAATGCTAGTTTCTGTACTTGAAATTATGTCTTTTTCTCAGTGTTAATTATGATGTAAAATAACTCCCTTGTACAACCACATCATAAAATGTCCAGTCTTTTTGTTCAAGTAATGATTTATGCTAATCATTGTCATTAGGATTGAAACTGATGAGAGAAAAGATACACAAAAGATAACATCTGAACATTTTAATAGTATGTGTTAAACATTAGATAAAATTAATAAGAACATTAAAAGATATGTTTAGCAATGTAATTAAATGGCAAGAACATTCTAATTATCTTCACGAAAGTCTAGATCTTTTCTTACAACAGCTTAGAGCACGTGACAAAAGGCAGAAAAGGAGAAATAGTTTAGTGAAGGTACATTTTAGATAATCAATTACAGTCTTCACGTAACCAGAATGGTTTGGATTAGATATAAAATCAGGGATGAAATTCAGTGTATAAATATTTTCAGAAGAACAAAATAACTCACTTGTCTAGATTATAAATTATACGTCTGAAATTAAATCTTCTATTTTATGATTTCTCTAAGATCTTACGTTTTCAGATCAATTCGTTTTATTCTACATGTCATAAGAATTCCCTAAAATCCATACAATTATAAATTTTATCATCATACTTGATGTTTAAAAAATACGGTTATAATTACATTTAGTTTTTTAAGTTTTTGGCGCGCTTTAGTTTATTAAGATTGATATATTTTATGTTCAATTTTCATAAGAGCTTTCCATAGTTGGAATGTCCCTCTGTTCACAAAGAGAACATCATCACAGGGGAGCTATAAATTAAGAAAACTTTATATTTTTTATTACTTCCTATTATACATCCTCTTTTGAGGTCAGATGAAACTGTATTCCATAAAATTTTGGGGTTCTAGTTACAGGGTTACAGGGAATTGGATTGATTAGTTTCAACATTTTCCTGGTTTTAATTTTAATTAGTGTTAGGTTATTAAATTTCCTCAAGGTAAGTACATCAGGCCAAGTTGATAAATCCTCACCCTAGCTGGTGTTGGGTTGTCTGACTCTTCAGAGGGACTGAGGCATTCCTGGGACTTGTTAACCACAGGTCCAAGGAGAAATGGACCGACACTGGAGCCCACCTTCTAGAGAAGTGTTCAGTTCTGCAGGTTTTGTTTCAATAGCTACGGGGGTGGGGGTTCTAATCTCCCCATGTTCCACTGGTATTTTTAAGAACATGCCATCAAAATAGCCGTCTCCTGAGCATCATTCCTGGGAATACGGCTGCCTTGGGTCACACACAAGCCCCTGGGTGAGAAGGACCTTATTAGACATCACTGTGGCACTTGGTTTTAAACCTTAACTGCTTGGTAAGAAATGGGCTAGGACTCCAAAGCTGCAAGGTGACCGTAATGTAGTGACCTCATCTGGCTCCATTGTCCCTGCAGTGTGTCCTCATCACCCCCCCCTGGCTGAACGGATCCGGAAGATGCACTGGGGCAGGGGGGAGGTGCACGTGGAGGATTTGGTCTCTTCCCTGCTGCTCAGATTCTCATCTGTCATGCGACCCCTCGGGAGGCTGCGGACTAATGTAACATTTATTACAGTCAGCAAAACAGGAGTGGGAATAGGATTTCTGTCCTGCTGGCCAAAGAGCTGTCTCTTTGAAAGCAACTTGTCCTTTTCTTTCCTCTGTGGTCAAATTGAGGGCCAGATGTCACAGTAAGTATTTTATAACTTGCTGACTCTGTGAGCCTTCTAGAAAAATGAAAGGTTTCTCAAACTTTAGAGAAAAGCCTTTCCACATGTAAGGGTCTAGTGTGTGTGTGTGTGAGAGGGGTCATGTTGGGGGTTCAGTCATAGACTCACTGATAGAAAAGCATTTGGACTTACCCTCCAGCACTGAGATATGGCCACGTAGGAAGCTTTGTGAAAAGGACAATAAAGACACTGTAGAAACTTCTGTTGCCCACACAGCTGTCTCTGAGCTGTGCACTCATCAGCCTGTAGTTACTGGGAATAAACTAGCTTCCAAGGATCAAAGGACATATATCCTCAATCTGCAAGTAGTTCTTAATGCTTCCTGAAGCTGACATGTGACGTCAATAAAGCACAGACGTCCTTCCGAAGTAGCCTGAATCCGGGCAGTGCATGGAGGTGGATACGGTAAGAAATGCCTTCTGCCCACTCTTCCTCCTGGAGGCTGGCCTGGTGCCCCAAGTTGTGCCAAATCCATGTGCACTAATTCCTGATAAAACATACCTCTCTCCAAGACAAGTTGATGAGTTGTGGGGCCTAATCCCAGACGAAAACACAGGATGTACCTGTGTCGAAATATCAACAGAGGGTTTTAAGTATATTCTTAAGTAAGTTAGAGTTAATAAATCAGTCTTGTGAATTCCTGGAAAGGAAGATTGCCCTGAAATGTCAGCAGGCACAGATTCTGAAAGAGAACTATTACAAGCAAAAAAATTAATAAAAGAGAAAGAGAAAAAAGGAGAAAAAGAGGGTCTCGAGGAAAGTTACAGAATGAGGTAAGGGGGAAGACAAGCAGGTGGGAGGAGTCAAAACCAAAACAAGCAATTTATACCATACGCAGGAAAGAGCATTTTTATTATTAAAGCGCGAAAATTAAATTCTATCAGTCCAATGAGGATTAGAAAGAGTTCACTGCAGAGACAGACAGGGGAGTTCTGGTGGATGGCTCAGAAGCAACACAGTCAGACATTCTCTGGACTCCTGGGAGAGAAGGTAGTCGCGTCCTATCAAACACCTTGTGGCATGAGGGCAGAGCATGAGTGCAATGATTCAGTTGAAAATCCCTGAGCTCCTGGAAATGTGGGGCCAGGCGCTGTGTTAACACTGAGATATAGGAAGTGTCCAGCTGGCCATGCTTCTGTGTAATAGGAAATCTGGTTTTAGATTGTACCGTAAATAAGAAGCCAGCCTTCCCCCAGCCTAATTCTACCCCAGCCTGCCAAAGAAGCAGAATTGAAGTCTCCGTACATCTGCAGCCAACAGGAGGCCGGCTAAGTATGTATAAATAGAAAAGTACAGGTTCAACAGGAAGAGAGTGGAGTTATTCCCCAGCAACCAGGATAGGAGGAGGCCAGCAGTTAGTACAGCCTAGTTACCGGAAAGCGTCCTTAGCTCTGTGTGATCAGATCAACGCTGTGGGGCGAGTGTAAAGGTGGAACTTAAGAATCAGGGCACCAAGAGGATTGGATGTCAGCCAGTCCTAGGGGAGAAAAGATGAAGATCAGTCAAACCTAGGAGAAAGGAAATCTTGACTCTATTGGAAAAGAGCCCAACTGAGAGATTCAACATGTTCCGTGGTGAGGAAGAACTAGACACTCCCGTGAGATCCATACCCGGCAGCCGACATGCCTGAGGGGCAGCTGATATCCACCAGTCCATGGGACCAACCCCCTAGCTGGCTGCTGTTCAGTTTGGGCATTGCCTATGTCAGTCAGACCCAGGAAAATCCCCCTTCTCGGGCACCTACTATTGGCTTTCCCTGAGGACATGGGAGGAACGCTTGTATGTCCCCCAAGGACCTCCCCTATCCAGCCCTGGGTGCTCCTAGAAGGCACTGCCATGGTCCACCATAAAACTCACCAAGATACTACCGGCACTTCCTTTTGTGGAGCAGAACCCATCACTGTCCACCCCCCAGGCCCCTTGTAGTCACGGAGGAACTTCCTTGGGTGCAGACAAGGCCTTTGGCAGGCTCACTGAGGTTCTGTTGAACAAAAGGTCATCAATACATATCGTTGAATATTGTCCTTACAATTCCTGCTACGTCTGCTGTAATAACAATTTAAATATACCTTTCTCAAGTCATATTGTAGAGAAGCATGTGACAGTCGTGATTAAGACTGTGGGCTTTGGGGTCCGATTTCCCATTTTTAAATTAGCTACATTAATTGTAGTTGTATGGCCTCAGCCAGGTTCCTTAGCGCTTTAATGTTCACTATCTTCACTCATTATACGGGAATAAGGTCATTGATTGAGTCAAGGTTATTGGGAGGAGCGAGTGTGACAGCACACACAATGAGGAACGGAGTCTGGAGGGTACAGCCCAAGTTATGCCATTGCCGTTATGATTGGCAGTGTCACGACTGCTTCTTTTATACAGATGTATGTGCCATGTCCGGGGCTGTGGTGCCAGCCTGCCTGCACCCAGGATTTTGGCTAAGATGTGACATGGAGGCAAGGTGGGGGAGTCTATATCAGATGAACGCCAGTAGAAATCCTTCCCACCTGCCCACACGTTTTATTTCTCGGGTTCCTGAAAGATTACTTCTTGTTCTGGGTCTTTGGTTTCTCTGTTATCCAGGTTATTGGTGCTTTACAAGCCACAAAGCTACTAGGAATTGGTAGAATTTTCTGGAAACTAACCTTTCCATTATGTCAGTGATTAATTCTTCCACGAAAGTATTTTTGGAAATCTCTCTTTCAGGAAAAGCTTGTTGGTACAGAAATCTTTTGGTTCTATCCTATCTTGATGTACTATAGATCATTTCTTATTTTGTTTACCATATTCAAGGATGGACACTTGGTGCCTTGGTAAAGATAAACAGGTCCTGTCTCCTCCCATTTCTGCCCTGTATCTAATCATCGGCATCCACAGAGCCAGGACAGAGCCATAGGACTGACCACAGATCCTGTGTCATGCCAGACCCCACGGGTTAACTGAGATGGCCCAGCGCCATGTCCCCCTGGAATTGTTACCTCAAGGTATTCTTGGAAACACACATCTTGAGGGACCAGCTCTCAACTCTACATTCCTTCAAGCCAGCACAGAATCACAGAATAGTTTTGAGATAGAAGAATACATTAGAGGTCATTTATACCCACTAAAGTGATGAAGTAATCTCTTCCTCAATATCTGTGACAATTGGTCGTTAAGCATGTCCTTAAATATATCTAAAACATTCCACTTCACTATCATGAACATATCTATACAGTCTAGACAGACTCACATTTGTGCCTGTATATATGCATTAGACATTATACATAATATATATCCTTAATATCAGTATATTTTTCTTACATGAATTGAAATTTGCCTGTTAGTAATTTACAATCATATAATAGAGATCTTAGTCTCGTCTCTGTCATAAATCATGTAAATCATCTTTACAACATAGTTAACTTGGCTTCATCTCTTCTTTCAAGAAGAAAGTTTATTTGAACTCTATCAGATGCTTCAAAACAGGCTCATCCTTGAGAATCACAAATACCCAAGGCAGAGTTTCTCTCGGAAACACTCGGAAAGTTAGACAAACACATAAGCAAAGGAGCTTCATTCCAGTGTGGGAAAGTCAGTATAATGACTCCAGGACTGGAGCCCCGGCCAGCCTGAGAGATCGTGGGGACTTCATGAAGAAGTGATGTGAAGAAGCAAAGCTGCTCATGAGTCATCAAGGAGCCCGAATGAGCTGGATGGGGATGAACTGTAGGGAATGAGAAACGTAGAGGATACAATATGATCAAAGCACAGCCAGACGACAGCAGGTCATCCAATGAGAACAAACCTGTCAGTGCTGATGGAGCTTAACGCCAGAGAGAAACACTTTGCAACTGGGCTTTGATCCCTTACAGTCGGCTTCCTCCTCCACGCGGTCACGTGCTGGTCCTCTAGTGCTGCAGACCCTACACTCTCTGTTAATGGCAGGAGTCACTAGTGAAGTTACTGGCTTTATTTATATCAGTGATAATAATAACATTAATACTAATACAAATGACTAACATTAACAACATTGTGATCTAACCACTCATTCCAGTTAAAGACCAGGGTATAAGCAGAAGCTCTTGTCTTGATTTCCCTTTTCCCCACAGCAACGTGTCAGTGTGCACACGTCCCTACCCCTCAGATCTCTGGTCTTCTATTAATAACATAAAAACAAATGACACAGGTGTTGAGGCACTCCTGGGAAGGTGCATCTTCCTTACGGTGAATACTTTCCCGAGACAAAAATGTTAACCATGTTTTTAAAATCAAACTTAAGCAACACACTTTCCTTTCAGATGCTTTTTGCTTAGAACCCATTTCAAAACCCACTTTCCTTGGAGTGAGCAACAGATCACATCTGATTTGTCACAGCCTGCTTAAATCTTGTCCATGGCCTCTCATTGCACTCCTAGGTGGAGTGCAAGGTCCAGGGCAAAGTGTAAAGGTGTTTTATCCTAAACTGCTAATCACACTGGACATCCTCTGCCCCCCCCTTCACACCTGATTTACTCTGCAGGGTGTGAAGGCCTGCCCACCCAACAAGAAGGAACCAAGGACAGACATTATATGAAATTTGTTTTCCTCCAGTCATGTTAAATGTACGATCTTTAAACTTTTTAGTGTTTATTTTATTTTTGAGAGAGAGATAGAGACAGACAGAATGTGAGTGGGCTGGGGGCAGAGAGAGAGGGAGACACAGAATTGGAATCAGGCTCCAGGCTCTGAGCTGTCAGCACAGAGCCTGATGCGGGGCTTGAACTCACAAACTGTGAGATCATGACCTGAGCTGATATAGGAGGCTTTACAGACTGAGCCTCCCAGGCGCCCCTAAATCTGCTTTCTTTAAATTTCCTGGAGCATCTGCTGTTGGGGGCATCTCTCCAACTGTGTTATAGAGGGGGCTAGTGCATGGATTTTTCACGTTGTTCCTACAGGTGCATTTCACCAAACACTTAGTTTTCTAATTTAGTCATAGGCTCTTTTGTTGAATAACTTTTAACACTGTTGTCTCTGTCAATATTCCAATGATATCTAAGAGACTTCTCTCCCAGGGGCCCAGAAAATAGACACTGCATGCCTTTCCTATTATCCTTCTTAGGTAGAATTAGCCCTTTCAGGCTGCAATTCTATCATTTTGCAGATAACTCATTTACATTATTGGTTTAAAATGATATATTCTCATGACCATTATTCCTTCTAGAATGTGAGGTTATTCAAGAGCCTCTTCTCTATTTTTATCCTTCCAACCCCTGGTAGAAGGTTTATGTTAGTCAAAGTTTAAGTAATAATAATAATAATAATAACAACAATAATAATGCAAGGGTCACGCTTTGCATGTATAACCACGTACTTCTGGAGAACCTCACTCAGGAAGAGGAGCTTAACAGAACTCTGCAGGTCAAGGCAAAAATTTGACACGTGACCCATGCCCATTTGAATCAATAGTTCATACTTGAATGAGGAATACTCACGTTTTCCCCTGGAAACTGCCCTATGTTATATCTGGTTTAAAAATCTAACTGCACAAAAGCTAAGCTTCTTAAAATGCCACTGCCATGAGATAAGTATCCTGTTATCTTAAAACTGTGCTTAAGAATCTGGATGGAAAAGAATGCTGACTATTGACTAAAAAATACATAATTAAAGTTCTGCTCAGCAAATAGAAAAATCTAATTTAGGAAAACCACTATCATTTTTCCCTAGAAATCATTCCCTTGGTTTAAGAAGTAATTCTTTTCAGTTCTCGCTAAAGTAAATGTATTATTGCGTTCTCTTACATGATTTAACACTAAATAAACAATCACCGCATGCAGAATAAGGAGCAGGATATAATTCTTCTACAAGGTAATTTCCCCCCTAGAAGCTATGGGTTAGAAAAAAGGATGACGTTCTGCGTGTAAGAAGTGTTGGCCTTCATGCTGGTAAGAGGCGGTCTTATGGTTCAGCCCCCTACTCTTGCCCACCCCACGTCTGCTGGTTTAAGAAAGTCCAACCTCAGTGGGATGTAACTTCCCATTTCCATACACAGGTGATACTTGTAAAACAAGGTGCGCAGGGTTGGAGCCAGGCGTGTGCAGAAAGGATTTAAGGTTTTCTGATTTTAATCATATATAGAAACATCTTCCTTCTTCCAAGACCTTGACCACCTTGACCGAGGCTGTGGTAGAGATAGTGGTATTCACTCACCTCTTTTTAGACAGAGGGTAAAACCCCAGACTATCACTTGATGACTGACACACCCAACCCCCTCCACAAAATTCATCCATCTCTCATAAATGCTTTCAGTCTCATGTTCTCACCTAAGCTTTCCCCTGGTGAGTAATCAGAACATTTACCCTGTCCTATTAAGTTCAGTATTCTTGGAAACTTGCTACCTTATTCCATCACCTGAACTATTTTGTTATTTAGCTTATTTCTCCAAGGATCCTCTATAGATTGTAGCCGTAAATAATTGGATGAACCGATCTCAGCTAATTTGAGAGAAAATCCATTATTCTTTTAAACTGAAACAGTGTCTTAAGCTAGCTAAAGAGCAGGTAAGGGCACTAAAAGAGCCAATGATGTTGGAATTTGTGAAAACAAAGGATTTTGAGAGTGGTTTTTGGTCAAGAGGACCTGCTGACTCCCTTCACCTTGACCAAGTTGACGGTGGCTGTCTGTTTCTGTCCATCATGAGGCCAAGAGAGAAGCCGGTTAGTTCCCCCCTCAATTAGCTCAGAATGATGTCCGCTTACAGGTGCCACGGCTCCTCCCAGCTTTGTGTGTCAGGGATAGCCCAGAGGTTAAATGGTTTTGGACAGAACACTCAGAAGGCTTGAGCCTTAATGGAGGACGTTTTCCTCGCTCTCATAAATCAGAGAGGCTCCCACTAAGATTTTATAAAGTGCTTTTCACCCCTTTATGAGAGAAAAATGTTAGGTTCATTAATCCTTTCTTGCCTACAAAATTTAAAAGAGAAGAGAAATGCAAGCATCTCACATGGGCACTTTATAGATAAATACATGGAGATGGAATTTGGAATTAGCTTTAGATTTAGCACGAATATCCAGATTCACTGAAACGCTGTAAATATATATAGCTTGGTATTAATACCTTATTTCATTTCAAGAAGGAAGACAGAGAGGAGGGAAATATCTACACCTGTAAGACCCGCCAGGAGCTAGGAAAAGGGCTGGACTCTCTGCTCACATGGAGTCTACATTCTGCTGAGTGTAGATTTTTAAAAAATGTTTTTGGATATTTGTTGCTTTTAGGGTATTTGTGTATCTCTAAAGAAGAGGATATTATAAAATAATTGAACAGTGCTGACACTTTTAAAATTGCTAACAGTGAGAAGGAATACTGGGTTAGTTTCAGTTGTAGAGCATAGTGATTTGATATTTATACACGTTATGAAGTGGCTGGTCACCACAGTAAGCCTAGTTACCGTCTGTCACCATTCAACATTGGTACAAAACTATTGACTATATTCCCTATGTTGTACATTACTTCCCTGTGTCTTACTTATTTTATAACTAGAAGACTGAACTTCTTAATCGCTCCATCTATTTCATCCATCCCCCTCAACTCCCTTCCTTTCTGGAAACCACTGGTTGGTTTTTATGAGTTTGTTTCTCTTTTGGTTTGTTGGTGTGTCCTGTGTTTTTTTTTTTTTTTTTAGCCTCCACATATATTTGATTTATTTCACTTAGCATGATACCCTCTAGGTCCACCCATGTTGTGGCAAATGACAAGATTTCTTTCTTTTTTTTTATGGCTGAATAATACTCTGGTGTGTATGTGTATGTGTGTATGCATGTGTGTGACATTTTCTTTATTCCTCTATTGATGGACACTTAAGTTGCTTCCATATCTTGGGTATTACAAATAATCTTGTGCCTTTTTGCATTAGTGTTTTTTATTTTCTTTGGATAAATATGTAGAAGTATAATTGCTAAATTGTATGGTGGTTGTGTTTTTAATTTTTTGAGGAAACTCCATACCGTTTTCCATTGTAGCTGCACTAATTTACATCCCCATCCCTGCCAACGCTCATTCCTTGTCTTTCTGATGTTAGCCATTCTGACAAGTGGGAAGTGATATCTCATTGTGGTTTTGATATGCATTTCCCTGATAGTTGGTGATATTAAACGTCTTTTCATGTCATGTTGTGGCCTGTTGGCCAGCTTTAGGTCTTCCTTGGAAAAATTTCTATTCAGATTCTCTGCCCATTTTTCTGATCCTGATTTTCACCAGTGCATGGATTGGCCAAGTAGGAATTCCATTTATCTGCAAGCTGTCAGTATAGTCGAGAAGTCTGCCATCTGCTTCGCTGAGGAAGGTTTTTGGTTGAGCCTATTGCAAGCACACTTCTCACTTTGATGATGGCATAGGGTAGTTCACAAGAAAGGAGAACCCTATATACCTGTCTGATTTCCACATCCCTGAGAGAGAGGGAACCAAACTTAGAACTCTCATGCAAACTTGTAACATGAGACGATGTTCCAACTAATAGTCCATTCCCTTACTGAAGCACATTCTGCAGAATTATAATTTTTTTAATGTTTATTTATTTTTGAGAAACAGAGAGGGCACAAGCAGGGGAGGAGCAGAGAGAGAGGGAGACACAGGTTTGGAAGCAGGCTCCAGGTTCTGAGCTGTCAGCACAGAGCTCAATGCGGGGCTTGAACCCACGATCTGTGAGATCATGACCTGAGCCGATGTTGGATATTTAAGCCACACGGGCACCCCATATTCTGCAGAATTATAAAGGGAGAAAAAACTTTAGATTTAAAATTATTCATCTTTATGTTTTTCATTTACATTAATAAAATCTTATCAATAAAAATTAAAAGATCAGGCAGAAAATACCTTTTCACTCCAAGTGATAGTGTCATCCTCTAAAGTAACCTGACTTCCTTTATTCCACCTCTAACTTTCTAATTCGCTATATGATTTTCAGACAACTGCTTTTTCAATCCTCCATCCTGAGTCATCCATCTCCCCCCACTCCATCCCTACCTCTTACCAAATGAATGTTTTACACATTAATTAGTAGGTCTTTGATAAATATAAATATCTGATGAATAGATGCAAAGTAGTCCAAGTGGCTGGCCATGTTAACCAAACAGGAAAACGGGAATACATGATGTGCACGCATTCAGATAAAAGGAAAGATGGCTTGAAGAAGCAAGTTAAATGTGTTGTGCCGAGGAGGGCACTCTCCCCTCATAAACTCTTACTCAACCTAAGTTCCAATTACCCTGGATGAGATGTTTGAAGAGAATGGGATCTATTTTCAGATTGCCTTCTTATTTTTAGACTGGTTTTGTATTGTCATTTAAGTTTCTTTGCTCTAGCATCTGGTTGAAAGGCCTCCCATCCTACGAGGGCTGGTATGTAACTGCTGGAATGGTTCTACATCTTGTCCAATTGACAATATGTGGTCCTTTACAGGTCCTCCACCCAAACTCGACCTATAGGATTTTGCCTCTTCCCTTCTTTGGGTCCTCATGATACGTTGTCCAGACTTTTAAGATGTTATTCACACACAAAAAAATAAGATGTTATTCATAAAATGCACTATTTCCTTTTCTCTTTCTTCCCCCAAGGACTGAGAGATGCCTGAAGGCAAGAGGTTAGTGGCTTTCATGCTGGTGCTCCCATTGCCTACCAGCGTGCCTGACACAGAATGAACACAGGCATTTGGAAGCTGAATGAAATAATAAAATAAGTCATTATCCTATAACTCCTGAACAGACTATTTTGGTTTATCACTTAAACATAAAATTTCAATATGCTAAATCAGCATAAAGTACATTTAATTTAGAAGGATGTAATTTGAAGAATATAAAGTTTGAAATACCAAAATGTTAAAGGCCTCTAGAGATCAAATTGACATGTTGATGAATTACATTTAGTCATAGATATTGGATAAGAGAAGAGGAAAAATTATACGGTATATAATATTTGGCAGGCTAAAACATGGAGGTGTAAATTAGTATATTTATTCTCCCAAGATAATGCAAACATTATTAATAGTTCCCACTTGTTAAGTGTCTCTTAAAAACCGCACACTCTGCCAGGTGTTTTTAGAGCTTATCTTTGGTCCCACAGCCATGCCAGCTGATTGTACTTACATTTTCTAGATGAAGAGATAGAGATTCAGATCATTTATTAAACTTAAGAAGTAGCATTAGAATTTGAAACTGTTGCTCATTTTCTCTGATCCCAAGAATGTCTCCCTATATCTCTCAGTCATAACTAAGTCATGTGGGGATAAAATGACTTGTGAGGAGATACTAGACATTATGAACATATTGAGTCCCCTTTTAATTACAGAATATCATCCCTACCTTATGTAGTAGTAGTAATACCATCATTGTATCCAACTTAAACCTTAGACAAAAGATAAGAAAATGATAATATTAACCAGTATTTTATAGTGCTTTACAGTGGAAAATGACATTACATGCTTTATTCTAGTTATGTTTATTTGGGTTTTTTTTGTTTTTAGATATTTCAAGGAGTAATGCTGCTTAAATTAAGATTCAGAAAAGAAAGAAACATTTTACTGCAGGTTTGAGATCTCACTAAGTTAGTTTCGTTTTCTCATCCAAGTCCATTTCCCACCTAACATGTATATTTATATGGATACACTATCTCTGTCTCTCCCTATATATACAGGGATCTATAAATACAGACATATATGTATTATACGTAGATGTATGTCTATATTTCTATAGATTCAGATATTTTGATATTCTGTATATGTTAGTAATATGTTATGTCTCAATGTAACAGATAATCATTTTTCAGAATAATCACCACTCTCCAAAATTGATTATAGAGAATAAGGTCAGGTTTCCTTCAGCAGTTCACTGGGCTATCACCTGGGTGCCCAGGTTTTGAAAGGCAAGCTCAAGATCATTGCATTTGCAGGTAACATGGCAAAGGTAAACCACTCTCTCCATACGTAATGACTCTGACGTCTAGGTAGGGGAATATACCCTTAAGCATAACTGGAACAATAAAACTATTCGCTGAAATTTAGATCCAGCAATTAAGTAACAAAATTTTACCATGTAAGCCTTATATCAAGAGTGGCAGACAGAAACATCAATAGACATTATGCCTCTGTTTTAGGACAGACGGTCAGTTAAAGAACATCTAGTTCCAACAATAATAGAGAAAAACAAATTCTCAAATGAGCAGTGGAGACAAAAGGAGCTGAATACAAAGAAGGAAGAGATTATTGAAGGGAAAATGGCATGGGAAATACTGTTTCAAAGAGAAATGGCTTGAGGTCAGTTAAAATGGATGCACAATCTCTTGGGGGTGGGGGTGGGGTAGAGAACTTGCCATGTCCCAAAGCAAACTGTATGTGGAAAAGGACAGAAATATAAAAATAGTGAATAGCCCAGTTGGGCAATGACTGGAGGTTGGGAAACCTGAATAAAAGAAATGGTGTAAGAGCCAGTTTTCAATCCATGAACTATTTTACTTGACTGACGGCAGCGTAGTACTTTAAGTTACAGAGAAACGTTTGGTTTCAGGCATCCAGGCCATGAAAATCGAGGGAGGACTTAAAGAAAGAGTGTTCTAGAAAAGCAGAGTGGGCATTTTTCTCTAATTTCTGAAATTGTTAAGATCTCTTCCATGAATTACAACATGCAATTTTAAATTAAAAAAAATATGGACAATATATCCAAAGGGAGTTTCCTACTCAAGTCTCCATAATTGATTCATTTCAAGTAAGCACTCTTAAATCATGCAAATATAAAGTTATAACTTTGTTTTTTATAAAGTAAACATTTTTATGTGCTCATTAAAACATTTTCCATTTATTTTGTAAATGCTGTTGATGATCATTTTCTCTAGCATAAATGAATTATGCATGGCTTTAGTGTGTGAAAGTATTTTTCTTCCATGGTGTGAAGATATTAAGGATCCTGAGTTCTTTTAAAATATAATTTTGAGAAAAAATGAAAATGTTTTCAAATATTTAAGAGAATAAAACAAAGAAAGCCATTCATTTTGCTATCAATAATACATTTGTCTTACCTGGCCAAAGGTCATTTTTAAAGAAACTTATAGAATCATAGCATCTGGGCAGAAAAATGTTGATTTTTTAAAAATTTTAACAAGTGTGGCATAATATCTTACTGAGAAAAAAGGTAACTAAAAAGAAAAGGCTAGAATCTATCAAACATGACATCTCCATTCAAATTTCAGCCATACTTTAGAAGTACTGAGAAGAGAATCCTTTAATAGGATAAAAAGTCTGTGATATGTGTTCCATTAGTATATATCTCCCTTATTATCAAGTAGGAGTTTTTTGTTGTTGTTGAATATTACATCTTTAAATTGCAATGGCTTTTGTTGGAACATAGAACTTCTTCTCTTTCCTTGCTTCACATATGTATGTACACAGCGACCCTTGAACAACATTGGTTTGAACTGCCCAGGGCCAGTTATACATGGATTTTTGAAATACAGTACAGTTTATAAATGTATTTTCTCTTTATCATGATTTTCCTAACATTTCCTTTGTAAGAATACATAATACATATAACATAAGAATATGTGATAATTGATTGTTTATGTTATTGGTAAGGCTTCTGGTCAACAGGTTATTAGTAGTTAAGTTTTGGGAAATTCGAAAGTTATACATGGATTTTGACTGTGTAGAGGGGTGGCATCCTAACTTCCTAACTTTCAGAAAATCATTTGCCTTTATCACACTAATTTATTGGACAGGATAAAGTACATTAGGCAAAGTAATGTTTTATTAAAAGACTAATATTGAAAAACAAGTAAGTATAAGGGTAGGAGTTATGAAACATGTAAATTCAATAACATGGAGCTAAGGAGGATGAAGATATTTAAAGCAATTTTTGGCAAGCACCGCAGTATTTAGCTCAACATTTTTATATGTAATTAAATTATGAAATAAAGCCAGCTGGCTTTCTAAAGTTTTAAATACTGTGTGAACACAAAGGCATATGGTCTCTTGCCTGTGTCAGCTGATTTCTGCCCAGGTGGTGCACTTACATGTTTCCAGTAGTTTCAAATTTTTGAAGCAATTTTCGCTGGGTAAAAGTAATTATTAAAATAAATATTTATCTGACTCATGCCAAATCAGGGACATCTGTACATGTATCAAACTTGACAAAAATGCCCCCTCGTATACTGCTGTAATTCATCTAATAAGTTAATACATTGCATTTGGTTTAAGCTTTTTGAATGATTAAGACTAATTAAACATCAATCTGAAACTAGATCTTGCCAAGAAAGTATCTTTAATTTTGGAGCTATATTAAAACAAACATGATCTAGCTTCAGAGTTAATAAAAGTTGGTGCCTTTGGAACCTAACATTTTTTTCTTGATTTCCATTCTCAAACTGCACCAATTACTAAGTTTTCAGAAATAAGCATATGCTAATATCCATCAAAACTTTCTCCCCTCAAAACTAATAAGTAGGCAAATAAATTAGAAAAAATTGAAAAGAAAATATTTAGATTACACATATTCTCTTAAATTGAAGAATCATAAAATGTTTTGGTTAATTTAAACATACTTTTGCTTTTTGGATTACAGAGAACACTTCTAGTTTCCCAATGGCTTCATTGGAATAAGATGGTTATAGAAAATATGAATCTATTTAGACTATGCAGATTTCTTTTGCTTATTAGTTTTACATGTGAAAAGAGCACAGGTTTAAAGTTTGCTATTTATAAATAAATGACATCAATAGTTACAATATCCTCCATTCAAAGACTATGACTGATATCATTTCCTTTATCTTTTCTGTTCCCTGTATTATGAAGTATGAAGCAGTAGTTTCACAGAGAAGATATTTAGATACTAAATAACAACTTCCTATCTTCTCAATTTCCTTCCAAGTTAACTTTTTCTGAAAAGGCCTCTTCTATTCTGGTCTTTTGCCCGTTATCAATCCATTTAATACTTTACTGCTACATGAATATTCCTGCTTGAAAATCTCTTCAAGTTTCCTCAATTGTGTGTGTGTGTGTGTGTGTGTGTGTGTGTGTGTGTGTGTGTGTGTAATGAGGTACAAACTTTTTAACCTGGTCATTAGTTTAACCGTTCCATGTTCAGTCTTGAGTGTTTGATTTCTTAATTTCATATTTATACTCTATCATTCCAAAGAGTGTCATATTGTTTGCTACCACACTCCCATATTCTTACTTCTCAGGGCTCATCTGGCCTGGTTGCATCAGGTCTCCCATTTTTGCACACTTGATTGTATCCTCACCCAAGGCCATTTACGCTCACCTTCTTCTGTTAGTCCTTTCTGGTTTCTAGCTTATACAATGTCCCATTCCCTCTTATCACAGTTCATAGCTATCACTTAATCTATTCATTTATAATTATTTGTGTCTAATCGCACATGTAGATGGTTTTAATTGGATTAGAAGATTCCTGAAAGATTCCCTTTCTCATCCCTTTGGAAATATTTATCCCTCAATATTTTCGATACGTGGTTTTCCTTTGTCAGCTTTCTTATCTCTCTGTCGTCTCTTCGAGGCACCAATGCCCCAGGAAGCAAAAGAAAACCTAATTTAGGTGGTTCACTTTGGTAGCATTTGATAATGGTAACTACTCAATAACTGTTTATAGTTAAAAGAAGAGAAATACACTTGTAGTTTCTAATTCACAGGAGATTATAGTTCAACATAAAATCAAATAGTTTCTCTTAATTTTTATCCAGTAAAGCACATTTGGCACTAAACTTTCTAGACAATGCCTGTAACCTGCCTAATTCTTTCTGCATTTCAGATTCTGAATCATCTTGATTTTTTCTTTCTGTTATGTATTGGATATTTGTTTTTTTATCAACATGTTTGCAAAGGAGAGTTTCAGCATTATTTCTCACTTTCATATAGCTATGTTATCTCTTAGTAAAAGTCATCTATTCTCTTATCGGCGGATATTAATATGAAGTTGGAGGTGCAAAGTAAACATAGTGTCTTCCCTAACACAGTATTGAATGCAGGAGTCACTCAAATTGCCATTTGCACAAAATCAATAAAATGCCTGAAATTGTCCTAGAACAATTGCTCTAAGTTGTTCAAATTATTACAATGAAGTCCACTTGTTTATTAAAATCCAAATAAAATCTTTGCAGCCTCTTTTAAAAAAAGTAATGGTATATGGAAATAAGATAATCTTATTTTAAGAACAGCAATTTACTTTGGAGGACTCTTTTTAACCTTTTTCACACACCAAACATTAACACCATCAGATTTCACCACACACAGAGCTTCTGGAGAAAGGATTAAAAATAAAATGACAGGTGTGCACCTTAAGTTATTTTAAAGGTGTCAGCCACCATTTCCAAATGGAACATTACAGCATCTGTAACTATAAGTGCCAAGGGGAAGAGTTCAAGTTGCATGGGTCAACAAATGGAAATATTTTTATGGAGAAAAATAGCCAAAAATAGTTCAGAGTAAGTATAGAGAAAACTATGTTTTATCCAGGTCATCTTTTCTACATGACCTGAACTTAGTGGCTTTTATTCTGGACTTTGGAGATTGACAACATGACCTAATCCTTTGACCTATTCAGAGAAAACAATATGAACCTCTTTCTGAGATTCCTCAGGCAAACACTCACTGAAAAACACAGGAATCCTCCTCCCTAGTGGTCTATATTATACAAAGGAAAAAAAAAAAACCCAAACCTAGAGAAGTCGAATGCATGTGAACATTTCATAGAGGAAGAATGGATACATGGAATATTTGGTTAATGCTGGAGTGAAATCCCTGATGGAGACTGATAGAAACCTGAATTTATATCAACATCTCTTGTTTTTGAAGTTCTAAAAATTATGTGTCAATGATTCAGAGGGGGAATGTGATTCTCCTTTGAATATATAAATATAGTATTCATGTTCATAATGTCTAGCATGAATTTGGAGTACACAGCCTAATTCCACCATTAAAAATTTGGGTTTGCCCACAATTATGACCCTTCTTTAATCTCCGTGACGTGTTACCAGTGTCTCTAGAGAATAGTACTCCAAAAAGTCTGCAGCCAGACTGGGTGTGTGCTGGGAGCAGTGTTCTGCTCTTCCTTTATTGTCCTCGTGGTAGGAAATAGGGTGTGGCTGTGTCCTACAGACAGGAAGTGTGGGGCTGCATCGTACAAAACACCTGATATCAGTTCACTGTCCATTCAGTGAGAAAATGACTCTTCCTGTGAAAAAAGCAAATTCCATAAACTCTCCCCAGCATTATGTTCAATAGAAAGGGACACTAAGCGACAGAGAAAGGCACCACAAAGAACATAAGCATATTTCTATTTTAAAAAACCCATTTCTGTTAAAAAACCAACGGTGGATATTAGGCAGAGCACTTGGAGGGAAGGAAAACGTTCAGGAGAAAACAAGAGAGATAGTATTAATGACTATACTTTCAATAAGTCTATGACTAAACAATAAAGTATGATTAAATAATAGTAAAGGACTTGGGTTAAGAATAAACATTTTAGTGCAAAATATATCAGGGGTTAGTGGACCAGAAAAAAAATGGAACAGTTTAGCTACCATAACAATGGTCTTGATCACAAAACATAACAGTAATACCAGCTCTGTTGGGGATGGTTAATTGGAAATGTTTAACAGAATTCTTCAGTTACAGTATTAATCATATTTATTTATATTTAGGCTCCCTGTAGTCTAAAGTGCACATAGAACTCTTCCTCAAATTTGGCTTCATTTATTGCAAATCATCTCACTGTAATCATGATACAGTCACAGGTGAAATAAATCCTACCTCTGTAATCTTGAATGTGGACATGAAGGCATGCTGAAGTAGAATTTGTTTTAACTTTGTGGCCAGTTTCCTATATCAGTCATGAATAAGAATAGACAGCAGTGCCCTTTAAAGAATTCTGTCCAAATAAAATAAATCCTAGCTAGGAGTGTTATTCATTATACTTCTGTTATCCACCCTTTAACTCAGTATTCTACCGAATTGAATGGAATACAAATGTAGCATAATGATTGGTGTAACATTTCATATTATTCTAATGCAAGTATTATGAAATCACTTTAGCTGCCTGTACCTAATATTTTTAAAAGAATGGTTTAAAACTCTCACAACATAGATTATGTAAATATAAACTCATTTGGGAGGGCATGAACTTCAATATACAAACCATACTGATACAGCTTCTCTGTAGGCTATATTGTGATTGCTAATTTAATACAGCTAGAATCCTAGTGCTGACGAAGCAGATGTTTTACATGCAAATATTTGTCTTCTGGTTGTTTTAATGCTTACTGCCTGCCTCAAATCCAGATTTGATGAATATCTACGCGAGGATGCTAATTAATTCACTCGTAGAAATAGGAGGGGATTGTAGGTAATAATGCCATAAATGAGCTCTGAACCAGGTATGTGTATTTGTATTTGTGTATGTGTGTTTATTTGTTGGTTTGTTTGGAATCATTGCTGAAAATATTTTGGATTAATGAATGATACTCTTGCTTCTACAATCACCTAAGAATAAAAATTTAAATTTGGTTGTCCTGGGAATTTAAAGGCTTCTAAATAAGTCTTTTAAATTATAGTTTCAAGATACTTAAATTTTAATTAGTAATTTTTTTCTGTATGAGCTGAAGCTGTAGCATTCTAACAGCTTCCTTAAGCCCACTGAGTTTCCTTTCTAAATCTCAAAAACCCAAAAGAAGTTGCTTGTTTTACAAGCAATTTCTTGTATCACCGTATCTCTCTGTCAGTGAGGAGCAGTTGCCCAAACTGTTATCCAAAACACCAAATGCACACCAAAAAAAAAAAAAAAAAGTGCAGTGCCTGCCTGAGAATGGAGAAATAGAACATTATGGAACAGAAAACAGATTCCAGAATGAAAAGTCATCCCAAATCAGTAGGCAACGATGGGCTGTTTACACAATGGTGGCAGTTGGATATGAAAATGGAAATGATAAATCTAGAGCCCTCTCTCATAGCATTAAGATTTAAAAACTCAAGCAAATAGTTTAAGGAGCAGATCTGAAAAACAAAACCTCAGGCGACTGGGAAAAAAAATGTAGGGACTACTTTTTATTGTACTCGGGAGAATCCAAAATTTTGGCCTAGAGAATGTAGGGAGAGAGGGCCAAGTTTCCCCAAGTCCATCCTGCTTACCTAGTGCTGAGGCTCAGATGGTGAAAAAGTCTTGCTGGGCCAAGGGTGGGGTGATGGAGATGGAGAGAGACTGGAGACGGTGATCCTTTAGAAGGGAAAGTCGAGAACATGCCGTAATAGGTTAGATAGGGAAACTGAGGGACATGGACCCTGATTGGCTCTTGACCTTGTTCATGTTTTGTCAAGTTTTATTGCTCATCTTTACACTTTTGAATATTTATTTTGGAGTTAATTTTTTTTCTAAATGCGAGCTTCATTTTTAAAGCTCCTGCTTGTGTGTTGCAGGTATAAAGGGAAAATATTGATGATTTGCTCCTGTTGTCTTGACATAACACTTTAAACTTACTCACGTGCCCTGCGCGCGTGTGTGTTTAACTGAAGTATAACTGACATTCAATGTCCCGTTATTTTCAGGCGAATATCACAGTGATTCTACATTTCCGTATACTATGAAATTATTCCCCAATAAGTCTAGTTGCTGAAATTTTATAGTTTATTAATTATTTCTGCCTCTCAATGTATTTTTTTTCAACATGTATTGTGAGAATACGGTAGAATTCGAGGAGGTAAAACTCACAAAAATACTAGGGTCCCCTAGTGACTAGGTCCCTATGGAGTTTTTAACTCAGACTTACCCACACTGAGCCTCATTCGTCAATTACCATTCCAGTTTTCCTTCCCAGGCCCTGATTCCCACAGGAATTTCTGTTCTGGTGTGTAGTGATTCTCTGAATGTGCTGGTCTGTCTCTCCAGTCTTAGGGGCAGCAGTGTGCCTGGTGACCTCACTTCGCCTATGGATCTAAGGCAGTTCTGTCAATTTTTCAGTTGGCTTCAGCTTCATTGTTGTTAGGAGAGACTGGCAACCTCTGAGCTTCTTTTCTTTGTATATTGTTTAGAAAATCTTAACATTAGGATGGTCCATTCTTTAACTGTTTGTTCGAATCTATTTTGAGGCTGTGAGCCCCCCCCCCACTATTTTTTCTTGAGGGAGGAATGGCTCTATATTTTGCCTGGCTTCTATTTTTTGCTAGGATTATTAGCCTCTGTAGCTTTACTACTTCTTTCTGAAACAATTTTGGGAGTGGACATTTTTAGCAAAAGAAACTTAAATGTTATGCATTATTGCCTTTTAATTTTTAGATTTTACACTATTTTTTCACACCCCAGCTTTCACCCTAATGTTGTATACATCAGACTCTCTCCTTGTGATCAGACTTTCTAAAGACTATTGGTCCTTCCTAGGATCCAGTTTTCATTTTTCCTTGTTTTGTGGTTCAGTGATTTCTCCTTTCATCTGTATTGAGTTCTTGAAAATTTTAGAATATTATTTAGTTATATGTCTTGATTCTTGGGTTGCATTTATCTTTCATTTGTTTTAAATATTTATTACGTTTCAATAAAGGCATTAATTGCACTAAATTTTTTTTGCCTTCATTTTGTTTATTTCTAAGTAATTGCAATTTTTGTTTTACTTTCATTATTTAAAAAATGTTCAAAGAATGCTAGCATGTATATGATTTATAAGATGGATATTTTCTTGGGGGTGGTGGGGCAAGATGGGAAAGGCAAACGTTTTCATGATTAGCATCTATTTTTGATGCATTTGGGGCAAAAGATTGAGCACATAGTTTCCTTCTTTGTGTAATTATTTATTTTCTTTCTTCGTGGCCTCATGCTGGGTCCAGTTCTTAAAATGTTCCATTAGTGTTTGAAAACAATAAACCTTATTTGTGAATTGATTACAGCATATGGTGATTTTGATTATTCAAATCTCCCTAAATCTTTAGTTATTATCAATTATCCTTGAGTTCATCTGAGCAAAGTGTCTTAAATTCTGTCAGCATTATTGGATCAATCACGTTTCCTTTATTTATGAGCGTTTTTACTTTATGGATGTATTTTCACTTGTGCTAGTATATGAAGTAAGGTTCATGAATTTTCTATCATTTCACACTAAGATTTGCCTCTTTTTAAATTACAAAATAGGGGCGCCTGGGTGGCTCAGTCGGTTAAGCCTCCGACTTCGGCTCAGGTCAGATCTCACATTCGTGGGTTCAAGCCCTGCATCAGGCTCTGTGCTGACAGTTAGCTCAGAGCCTGGAGCCTGCTTCCGGTTCTGTGTCTCCTTCTCTCTCTGCCCCTCCCCCTCTCATGCTCTGTCTCTCTCTGTATCAAAAATAAATAAAACATTAAAAAAATTAAAAAAATTACAAAAGAATTTTGCTTTAATCTTGAAAAATATAACAGGATTTATCCTTTCATTATTATAAAGTATCCACTGCATTCTTTTCATTTCTAACCTTAGTATTTTTTGCTTTAAATTTCATATTATCTTATATTAATAATGCCATTATTCTCCTGTAGGCAATTGTTTTATGCATTCTTGTTTATCCCTTCCATTCAGTCTTTCTTAGAAATTATTTTTAGAAGGGATTCTTGTATAAAGGATGTGGCCATATTTTATTTTTAAAGTGATCTTTGAATGTCTGTAGTTCAGTAACATTTCAACTCAATCATATTTTATAGTTTATACATTTTATGTTATTCCAATGTTATTTCTTATGTTATGCTCTCTTGTGTTTTCTCTTTTGCTATAGCTTAAAAGTTTTTACCTTAAACTAGTAACTTAGAGGGTCTTCTGGCCAAGATCTTGATTGTAACCTCTGGAGAGACCCTAAAACACAACCATCCCACTATCCTGCCTCCCAAATCCTGACCCCCGGGTAGTGTGAGATATTAAGGGTTGGCTGCTTTAATCTCCAAAGTTTTGGAACAGCTTTTTATGTGCAAATAGATAACTATAGCAGTGAGTATAACAAATTTAGTTATTCCATTTCTCGTTTGACTTTTCGTTATGTCTATATGTAGATATGGATTTAGTTTTATGCAGGCTAAAGTGAAATATACATACACCAATATAAATAATAAGTTATAATTGCAGAGATAGATAATGAGCATTATCTCATTCACATGAAAATTATAAGTTTCTAAACCATCTTATGGAATAATAGAATTTATGTAAATTTTTAAAAACACACATTAAAAACATTGAGTAATACAGTGAGTGTAACGATTACAGGAGTAAAGAGACAGACCCACTAAGGAGTGAAGAAGGGAGAAGGGCTCTGACTGCTAATTCAAGGGAAAACTAGCTTCCTTTGTGATGATTTATTTTTTTTTTCTAAAATTTCTAGAAGTAATATGATACAGTGTAATCCTAGGTAATGGAAATTAGATGATCATCTCAATATTTTTTTAATGTGACATAGGTTTAAAACAGTTTTTCCTAAATTGACTTAAAGAAGCAATAAATTCTTATTTATTTATTTATTGTTATTATTATTTGTTTTTTGAGTGACAGAGACAGCACGAGCAGGGGAGGGTCAGAGAGAGAGAGGGAGATTCAGAATCTGAAACAAGCTCCAGGCTCTGAGCTGTCAGAACAGAGCCCGACATGGGGCTCGAACCCACGAACTGTGAGATCATGACCTGAGCCGAAGCCAGACACTTAATCGACTGAACCACCCAGGCGTCCCAATAAATTCTTCATAAATACGTTATTCATTTGACTCACTTTCCAACTAAAAACATATTAGGACATATTGGCCATGTGAATTTATTCCAGGAATTATGGAAAAGAAGTAAGTTAAAGGTAACTGAAATTTCTTACCTGAGTTTACTGGAAAAATAGCAGTGTTATTTATGGGAATAGCAAAAAATTTAGACAGGTGAAGTTATATATGATGGCAAATTAGTGGATTGACTAAACCTGAAGGTCATTTGAAATTCAGGGTAAATGTCAATTTAGATTATGTCAACATTAAGGAAACAATGTTTAAAAACTACACATGCATATTTCAAATTGTGTTTATAGTTTAAAAGTGTATATCTATCGTTTATATATATAAACCGATATAGTTTTAAACATATATGAGAGTTTATATATGTATTTAAACATATATGTTTATATATGATTTCAAAACATATGTCATACATATAAGCATAGCACTGGGAGACTATAAAGACAGAATTTTAGGAAGAGCTGCTGCCTGGGCACTGGAGTTGTCATCCATCAGGGTAGCCTCTTGGAACTCTCTGGAAGGCTGCATGATGGCTAGAAAATCCTACTCCTGGCATCTTCTGTAAGTCATGTCCCTTATGGGGAATGTCTGAATCATATCTTGGTGCAAAAATAGAGATCAATTGGGGCTGTCTCTCTTTGGTTATGATACTAAAAATCAGGACTATGTCTTTCTTTTTAAAAAGCCCAGTTTATTATGTGCAGTACAACAAATGGAGATCATCTGTTGATTAATCAAACTCAGGAATTATTAATCTTTCTATGACCATTTGAAGTTTAAGATATTCATAGCAAAAAAGGTTTATGTTACAAAGAATACTAATGTGTAAATGGAATTATTAACATATGAAACATTTATATGAGAATACTATTTATATGTTATTATTAATGCCTTAAGTAACATGATTTAGTATTAGATCTAATAACTGTTGTAATTGTGAAGTAAGAATGAAAGTAACCAGCAGGACAAGCAGAGAGAAAAATCAACAAACATGCAGAATCTAAAAAAAATTACAGCAAACCTTAGCTATTATTAATAGGAAACTCTATCTAACATGAGCAGAACATCAATTTGTTTCAAATGCACAGAGAATATTTTATAGTTAGACCATGTTCTGGGCCATAAAAGTAGCCTAAACAACTTTTAAAAGAACGAACTTTATACAAAATATGTTCTCTAACCACAAAGAAACTTGACTAAGATGCAATTATAGAAAAATATCTTAAAAATCTCTGAGTATTTAAAAATTAACACACTACTAAATAACTTATGGGTTAAAGAAGGTAAAAGAGAAATTAGAAAATATTTTTGAATTGAACAAAAGTAAAAACATGACATAATTTGTGAGATACAGCTAAAGCAGAGCTTTAAATGAAATTTCTGGAAAATAAATGCTTCTTATAGAAGAGAAAGGACTCAACTCAATCATCTAAATATTCAATTAGAAAAAAAACGTTGAGATGCAGAAAAACTTAAACTCACATCAAGTCAAAGGACAGAAATAATAAAGATAAGAGCAAAACTCATAAAATGGAAAATGGATTAACAGCAGAGATGGGTGATAAAGCTCTGATCTTTGAAATTAATCAAGAAAATTGATAAACCTCTAGCTAGATTGATCAGTAAAAAAAAAAAAAAGAAGTTACGTATTATCCACGTCAGAAATTAAAGAACATTAACAATGTTCTTTCATACAGACATTAACAAGATAATAAGGGGCTGTTATAAACAACTCTATGTCCTTAAATGTGACAATGTACATGAAGCAGATCAAATTATTTGAAAGATGCAAAACACCAAAGTGTAGTCAGGAAGAAATGCAATGATATGATTAATATTACAGATGGTTTGGTGGTATTGTATAAAGTTAAACATACATTATCACGTGACCAGTGAACTCACTTCTAGGCATTTCTCAGGAGAACTGAAAACTTATGTTTATGGAAAACCTTGCACATGGCTGTGTGCGGGGGGCTGTATTTGCAATGCCTCAAATTAGAATCAACACAGATGTACTTCAACTAATGGAAAAAATGTCTACCAGACATCCAAGTCTGATAACCACTGTTTTCTTTTCACTTGTGATATCAAAGAATAATGGAATTTCATGAAGAGTGGCTTGTTCAGACTGCAGTGTAAACAATTTCAAAACTTTCATCTTTTTCTTTAAATTTTTTATGTCTTTATTATTTTATTTTGAGAGACAGAGACAGAGAGAGAGTGCTGGAGGGGCAGAGAGAGAGACAGACACAGAATCCGAAACAAGCTCCAGGCTCTGAGCTGTCAGCACAGAGCCCGACACGGGGCTCGAACCCACAAACCGTGAGATCATGACCTGAGCCGATGTCGGAAGCCTAACCGACTGAGCCACCCAGGTGCCCCAAAGCTTTGTATCTTTGAGTCAACTACTGATATTTGGCGTGCTGCGAAAATATTTCACAAGTACTTCACATTTTGCCACAGAATATTAAAAAAAATACGTAGACGATGGATTAGCTTTAATACAATATTACCTCTTTCTCTTTCATCAAAGACATTCTTACACAGAACTGGCTTTTTCTCTACTATTGACAACACGGCATGGAAGAGTATCATTACTGCTCTAAATTGGTGCTACTGCCTTCATTCACGTTAGCGCGTCAGCAGTTTTGCCCACCACTGCTTTTTGATCATTGTAACTAAACCCAACTTAATTGTTCCAAGATAAATGCAGAGATGCAAAACATGTACTTGACATTTTAAAAATATCACCACCATTGTGTCTGTGGCTCAGCAGTCACATAAAAGAAGACTTCCTTCATTGGACAGTTGGTGCAGAACCCGAAAATGCGAGAAAAACAGCAAGTTAATTCACATCTACGGATCTGACCATTTGGAAGGCAAAAATGCAATTCTGCACATGGGATGCTAACCCAGCCTTCACGTCTGTATCTAAATCTTTAATACCGTGAACTACTTCATGGTGGAAAGTGTCAGTGTCATGATGTATTTCACTTACTGAGTGTCCTGCAGGCATCCACCAATGCCAAGTGTACATGGCTTTATTATTGTCTCGGCTACTGTGCGTGCTTGTCCAGTCGACATGATAAGTTACCTTGTAAGGCACTTTGGTGGCTTTTTCAGTTCTAGTTTGAAAGCTCTGACAAATAGTCTTTGGATTTTAAGGAGCTTATCACGTTTATGTTAGAAAAACTCACTTCTTTTTCTTTAATAATTGATCTCAAAATGATGCCACAACTGAATTCGTACAAGAATACCATTCAAAAATGTTCTGTACACACGGCTACGTACAATAAGTGAAATTTTAGCATACGTAAAGCTTAGGGAAGAACAGATTTCATTATACTTTTGTTTCTTACTTAGAGCTTTGTTCTTTTTCTTTGGAGTAGATTCTTCACTTTTATGAGTCAGAGAAATCGGTTGTTAATTTCTTTTTCAGCTTTTTATTTTCTTGATGTTTATTTATATTTGAGAAAGAGAGAGCGAGAGAGAGCATATAGGAGTAGGGAGGCGGTGGCCAGAGATGGCAGCCGAGGACCTAAGTAGACTGTGCTAAAAGCAGAGAGCTCCATATGGGGCTCAAACCAGTAAACCATGAGATCATACATATTCTGAAGCAAAATCAGAACATAACCAATCAAGCCACCTAGGTGCCCCTCCTTTTCAGCCTTTTTGATGCTAAGCAGTGGAATTTTGGTAATGAAAAGCATCTTCTCCCTTTTCAAGTCTACACAGCATCTTCAGTAATAAAAAATAAAAATTGTAATGTATAATGAAATATTAAATGTTAGTATATTAATTCTATAAGCATATAAGATAAGGTGATGCATAGTTATATAATAGTTATATATTATATTTTATTTAGGAAACTTTGAAAAAATAAAAATAATATTGCAACACAAAATGACAGAGTATATGTACATTTTGTAAGATTAAAGAATTAATTTAGGGTTGAATATTGGCTCAGCTGCCAGTGAAGAGTTTTAGACTGAGATTCCCCTTTTATTACATCTTACATTCATATAGAAGGTAAATATTACTTCTTCCTTCATACTTCTTCTATAGAGAAAAGACAGAGAATAAAGGCATGCATGACAAGATTCCTGTTCTAGATCACGTTAAGGGGATGACAGTTTTGTTCCCCGTGCTGCACACACGTATCTGCACAAGGACAAGGTCATGTAGGTACACAAATTCCCACAAAACACACCCCCACACACTCACAGAAATCATGGGTGCGTCTCATTCCTACCAGATGTTCTGAGTAAGTGACAGCTTCTTTACATGACCCTACCAGGTGACATCATCAGTTCATCAGATTCCACTCAGGACGGGATATATGTAGATAATGGACCCCTCCAACTTTAGTGCATATTTATGATGAAAGGAGTATCTTAATCCACAAAGTAGAATTTAATAGGAATAAGTGAGATTTGTTTTTTAATAGGCAAACCTTTGAGCCTTCAGGCGCAACTTTTCTATGTAATTTTGATCAAAGAAGGGTCATCCTTTCATTTTGCTTTTGTATAGAATTTTATTTTTTTTTGTTTTATTTTTATTTATTTATTTTTTGTTTTTTTTGTTTTTTTGTTGTAAGAACTTTTCTTCAGGCATATCTTAGATGATTCACTGTCCTAGATTTGGTATGGTCACATCAATGAGAATGTAAATTCTATCTACATTAATCATATGCATGTGATTATGCCTCATCATGTATTTGTAAAGAATGGTGTCCTACGCCATCTCCTCCTTTCTCAATTTTATGCCTCAGATAAAGAATTCCTACAGGAGCGTATGGGAAGTTAGCTCACTTGTGTCCGCTCCACATGATTTTCCTTTATTTTCTCAACACAATGAAACTTCTGTTTTTAGTTTAGTTTATTAGTTTCAATATTAATTCTTATTTGTTTTTCACTCAGGGATTTATAACTTCTGTAGCTGCTGTCAAGACTAGTTTCACATTAATTATGCAGGCTTTTTAATATTTCAAGTATTTTCTGTGTTAAAATTGGTTTTTTTTACACTCTGATTTCCCCAGTTTGATAAATGTTGCTTCTTCCCCTCACTGTTGTGGTACGTTTTAGTGGTTCTTTTCCCCTTAAAGTTGGCTTGTGTGTTCTACTTTTTGATTGTTACAACTAACAGTATCTCTGCCACCAACATCTATGGAAGTGTGCCTTTTGCTTAAATTTTACATTCTTTATTCATAACACGATTCTCTTCAGTACTGAATACATTGATCTATTGTTTTCTGACATTCAGTTTTGTATGGAGAACTTTGAAATTAGTATACTAAAACCTCCTTCTTAATTTTGATAAATAATGCATTTCAAAATGTTCATAGGATTGTTTTAAAGCCTGTGAAACTGAATAAAGGAAACTCCACGTAACATAGAGTTGGGGGACCACGAGGGAGAGCCACATGGCTTGCCAACTGACTGTCATTGGAGGAACAATGGTCCCCTGCATTTTCCAACAGGGAAAAGACTAATTTACTATCCCAGCAACAGCCCAGCCAATGAGAAGCTGCCAAACCTCAGCCAATAGGAATTAATCACCATCCTGAATTCTCACTTTCTTCC
This sequence comes from Suricata suricatta, assembly GCF_006229205.1. NCBI lineage: Eukaryota > Metazoa > Chordata > Mammalia > Carnivora > Herpestidae > Suricata > Suricata suricatta. The sequence continues at coordinate 8,034,375 of NC_043713.1, forward strand.
AAGGGACTTTATTCAAAAGAGCCCTTCCCAAGTTCCTCATTTTTCTCCTTAAAGTAACATTTTTCTCCTTTCTTCTCTGGATTTGTGGGTAGTTTTGCAACAGTTTTCATGTCCCAAAATTGCAATTCCTCTGCTATTCCTGAATAACCCATTTTGTTGGTTGAATAACTAGCTGCTTTGTTTTCAAGGCCACAAACTCACATAAAATTCATAACTATTGATGATATCTTCAGATATAACTTTTATAATTAATTTTGATTAATGAAGATCATTCCTTCATTATGCTGAGAAATGGCATTCATTAGCATAAAAATTTAAAACAATTAAAAATTTAGTTAATATTTATTTATTTTTGAGAGTGAGAGAAACAGAAAGTGAGCAAAGGAGGGGTAGAGAGAAAGGGAAACACTGAATATGAAGCAGGGTCCAGACTCAGCTGTCAGCACAGAGCCTGACGCAGGGCTCAAACTCATAAACTGTGAGATCATGACCTAAGCTGAAGTCGGATGCTCAACCAACTGAGCCACCCAGGTGCCCTGCGTAAAACTTTTCTTCAGAAATGTCTGACATTATTTATTTTGTTTATTAAATCTAGTCACTCCATCAAGATTATATATATGTATATATATACATATATATGGCATTTTGTTCCCTGATTTTAATATTTATTAGCTTTCCATCAGTTGCATCTATTTCCCCTAATTTATAATAAATTTCACCCTCCACAGTACTGAATACATTTTTAATGTTTCAATAATAATATAACTATCAGAGGAGCTTTAATTCTGTATCTTGAACTTTCAGCTTCCTTGCAATATTTTCTTGTTTTACCCTGTTGCCTTTTTATTTCAGTCCATGCCTTTTTATATCAATCTGTGCTCGCTTGGCTTTCTTCACTAAATATAAAGAGAACAACACATCCTTGTATGACTTTTCAAAGATTCCAAATAAGTTCCTGACATTTTCTTCCTGGTTTTTCAGAACACTATTTTTGGAGAAATTTTCCTTTAATTCTTAGAGATAATCATTTGCTTTCACTTCTATGCAGTGTTGCATTATCCAGAAGCCAATGTTAATATATTTCTTCATTTCTAATTGAAAATTGAGATATGTCAAGACTACTGTTTGTTAACAGACAATAATGTTCTTTCATTTATACTACTGAAAGAAAGGTCTTGAACTGGAACACAATTTACAGTCTAATATCAAGTTACTTGTAAGCTTAACCAAGAACACTTCTCTTTCACAGTGATTATATTTCCTAAGTAATTTAAATGTCATTTTCATTGTAGAATAACAACCTTTAAAAGTTTTGCAGAACCTTGGTGTAAAGCTTAAAAAATTTTCAAAGTAAAGATATCCAAAATGTATCAAGGAAATAAAATAATAGTATTAGGAAACCCTAGAAGCCTTTCTCTGTGACCTCCTTGGTCACTAACTCCCTGATAGAAAATACCTGACTTGTAATGCCATAGCTAACTTTTGCCTATGTTTAAACTTTATATAAATGAAATATTTATATATATTCTTATATCTGGATTCTTTTGCTCAAAATTATATTTATGAGACATTGCATGTAGGTGCATTTCATTTATTCTCATTATGGTGTAATATTCTATTATATGACTGTATTTGCTATGAAGTGAATGTTCGTATCCCTCAAGATAGACATATTGAAGCCCTAATTTCTTTTTTTTTTTTTTTAACTTCATTTACTTATGTTGTGAGAGGGAGTATGTAAGGGATGTGGGGCAGAGAGAGAGAGAGAGAGAGAGAGAGAGAATCCCAAGCAGGCTCCACACAGAGATGGGCTTGATCTCATGACCGGTGAGATCGTGACCTGAGCCAAAATCAAGAGTCATATGCTTAACCGGCTGAGCCACCCCAGAGCCCCTGGAGCCCTAACTTCTAATGTGATGATATTTGGAGGTGGGACTTCTGGGAAGTAATTGAGCTTGGATGAAGTGGTGGGGATGGAGCCCACCTCCCATGATGGGCATCCTGTTACTGAAGTTCTTCCCCGGAGCCTGGTCTACATTGTCAGTCTCCCAGAGTGAAGTTAACAGTCAGAGGACACTTCGCAGTAGTAAGTGAACCATTTTTGTTCATCCTACCTTTTATTTTTAGCCTAGCTGTGTTTTGAGGAGTTGCTTATTATAATTTATACTGAAAACTTATAGGAACAATGGAAATGAGAGGAGTGTGAGGGGAACTTGACATTGTTATCTGCTTGGAAATAAGCTCTTGCAAAGTAGACAGATGATTATTCAGTTTTGTTGTTGTTATTGCTTCTTTTTGGTCTTCGCAGCTAAAGATTCCAAATCTGTAAGTCAAGAATTGGGAAGATACAAAGAATTTTAATATTGTGCTGTCAACTGTCTGAGTCCTATGAAACAAATCCTAAATGTGCTGTTATATAAGTTCTGTGTAAAGTTATTTAAATCATGTGCCTTCGTTTCAGCGTAAGTTTCTTACAGATAATGGAATTATGTGTTGGTATTCCTCTTCACTGTATTTGAACTCTAGCCCTGGAGCACTGTTTTTGCTTTTTTATTTTTAAATGGCCTTAGTTATTTTAGTGAGAAATGTCTCCCCCATTTTCCTTAATGTCAACTATTTCTGACTCTGAGGATCTCTACGTGAAATATTGCAGAGCCTGAGGTACTTTGTGTGGTGTGCAAGCACACACGTGTATTTGCTAGAACAGTTTCTCAAAAAATAGTCTGACAGATGATGATGTGAATCTGAATGAAAATCAGTCTCATAACTTTAGGAAGTAGTGAAGAGAAATTTAAGCATCACTTCATCAAAGTAATTTAGTAATAAACAATTCAGGAGAGGCTAGTGACCTGGAAAGGAGTGTAATTGATAAATGCAGTGAAGATATGGAATTTAATGTAGCTTTTGATTGAATAAACTTCATTAATGTCAACAAGAAATACTCAGGTTAGAGCCAATGTTCACTGAAAAATCTAAAAAGGTGTATAACTCAATTCCATACATTTTCACTATGTCATAGAATTAAAACACTAAGCCAAGAAAGTTAAAAAAGAAGTTTCTTATTTTTTAGAGGGTAGAGAAAGGTAAATGAAAATTAAAATGAATTATGTTTCATTTATGGTCTTGCACAAGAGACTGAATTAATTAAGGCTAACCTATTGGCTGATTCATTATGAGTGATTTTTAAGATTCCGGGGTATGTAATAATATTAAATGAGGCAAAGATCAGTTTGTTATTTGCCAATTTTCTTTTTCTTTTGTAATCCTTGATATTCTATTCAGATTATAAATGCAATGTATCTGAGAGAAACTTACCTTTAAAGAATATGAGAAATACAAGATCTAACTACTGTGTATGTCTAAGGGTTTTTCTATCTTTCCTTTAATATAGTTTCTCTAACTAGATTTATTTATTTTCTCTAAATATATTTATTTGATTTTTAAATCAAGGCTGTCATTCATTTTATAAGGGCTTAAAACAACATTTAGTTAACTATGAATTATAAAATTTTGAAAATATTTGCCCTTGAAAGTTAGTTGAAATAAAAAATAGCAAACATTTAAGAAAAAAATGCAACATAATCAATACTGACTTGCTTGAAATATGCAATGGATAAGAGCTTGCTTCTTTTAAGTTGATCTTTCGAGGAAAGCATTACTAACTGAGCATTTGAGCCAATGCAGTGATAACTTCAGATCCATTACCTGTCTCTGGGAGACTGAAAGAGGCTTCTTAACAATCAAATGCAATTACTACCTGAATTGCTGGTCTTAGCAAAATATTTGGCACATCCTATGAACTATTTGATTTTCCTGCTTCCTTGGTCAGTTGAAGATTGACCAAGCTGAAATACATTCAGCATCTCCTCCAGAAAATTCCTCTATGAGACTGCTTAGACTTATTGTTTTAGAAAACAATGAAGCCATCAAAACTATGTGCTTTCAATAATTCCAGGGTTTTCAATTTTTTAAAATATTTATTCAGTTTTGAGAGACAGAGAGAGAAAGATAGCATGAGTAGGGGAGGGGCAGAGAGAGAGGGAAACACAGAACCTGAAGCAGGCTCCAGACTGAGCTGTCAGTGCAGAGCCCGACGCGGGCCTTGAACCCATGGACTGTGAGATCATGACCTGAGCTGGAGTCAGCCCCTTAACCAAAGGAGGCACCTAAGTGCCCCTCAACAATTCCAGGGTTTGCAAATGAATTGACTCAAGATCACTTTGGGAATATGATTCACCTGAGCTATTTTAAGAATAAAATATATTCATATTGAATCCTTTAGACCTAAGCACTCAAAAATTGGATAATCAGACCAGGAGCAAAATTAATTGAAAAATAAAATAACTATATAGTCCGAGCACCTGGAGTTGTGCTCATCATCATTGTTCTTGTTGTTCTCTTCCTCTTTTCCTCTTCCTTCTTTATTTGTTCTTCTTATTTATTAAGGAAATTAAAATTTTATACTGAAAAATATTCACTTAATGCAAAAGGAAGCAGTTAATGATAGAGAAACATTGAGGACAGATAATTTATGTAAAACAAACTAAATGTCAAGCCATAAATCCAAATATTAAATGTGAATGAATTAATCCAATTAAAAGACAGAGTTGGTCAATATGGTTGAAATAAACAATATGCTATTGTATGTTGTCTTCAGGGGACACACTGGTTTGGAGGATGTGAACTGAAAGCAAAATGATAGGAAAAAAATCTACAAACAGAAACCAAGGAAAACTAGGGTAGCTATACTAATATCAGATAAAATAGGTTATTACAAAACAACAGCAAAATATTGTTAGAAATGAAGAAAATCCAGATAAATAAGGATTCGTTTGAATATCTACAGGACAAGAGGAACCAAAGTTCATGCCTACCTGGGCATGAGATGAAATCTTGTTTGAATTGGACTCCAAGCAATCTGGCTGGGAATGATCTGTCTAATGATTACAGAAATAGTAGGAATAAACATAGCTCAAAGACTTACATCCAACTTAGAATTCTCAATAGTTGTGTAAACTGATTTCAGTGTTCCCAGAGTCTCTGGTCTCTAATGTGAAATGCAACATTATTTAGGGCCTGACAACTTTTTTTCCAATTTTTCTTCAGTAATGTCTGCAACTCAATTAAAAAATCATACATACAAGGAGACAAGGCAGCATGAACAAACCCAAGAGAGACAGTAGACAGGAGAAATCATATAATAGACAAGTTTATGGAAGCATATTTCAAGCACTCTATAGCAAACTATAGGAAAATTTAGATAAAAATCTAAAAATCACCGGTATATATTAGTAAAACTGATGAGGATGACGAAAAAGAATCTGAATTACAACTAAAACCAGATAGATTCAATTAACAGTAAACAATCTTTCTATATAGGCAACCTGCACAGAGTTGGATTCATGATGTCTTTTATCAGACATCTGCATAACAACTAATTCCAATCATATACAAGCTTTCTCAGCATTAAAATAAAAATAAGTGGATTTCTTTTCTTTTATGAGGCTGATCAGGACCTTAAAACCAAACTTAACAAGAACAGCAAAATAAAGGAAAATCCCAAAGCCAATACCTTTTAAGAACATTCATACACAAATCCTGAGGAAAATATTAGATAGTAGAGTGAAAAATGTACAAAAGATAATTCATCATGGGTCAGTTGGACCTTCAACAGGAATGCATTAAAATTAATTAATGCAATTTTCCACTTTGCATATTAAAGGAAAAATAAATCATTATCACTTCTATACAGTTGTAATTGTTTGCTGTTCAGCCTGTTCAGAAAGTAGTAATTCCTCCCTTAGTGTTATGGGGATGGATAAACCCAGCATTGGGGAGGGGACCCCAATCATGTGGGGCCACGGGGGTGGGGGGTTTGCACTTTAGAACAGTAAACAGGCAGGGGCTGATAGAGGTACATTCTGCTGAATCAAGGCGGGGGTGTGCCCCAGGTCTCTATGTGATTATGCAATTGGCTTGTTGAGTAATTCCATGGCCTGGCGGGGACTGACGCCCACCCTCCTGAAGCCGGGGCTGCACCTGGTACATTTGATGAGGATTGTTGCATGGTGAAGGGTTCTTATCCTGGTGGGCTGATTGGGCGACAGCCCTGTAGTTAGGCCATTTGAAGCCCTCCTGATTTTACCAGATGATAATACATCACACGAAACCTTGACTTGACGCCTTATACCATACCACATGAAGAGTTATGTTTAGATTTTATTTATTTATTTTTGTTTATTTAGAGACGGAGACAGAGCACAAACAGAGGAGGGGCAGATAGAGAGGGAGACACAGAATCTGAAGCAGGATCCAGGCCCTGAGCTGTCAGCACAGAACCGGACACAGTGCTGGAACCCAGGAACAAGAGACCATGACCTGAGCTGAATTTAGGTTCTTAATCAACTGGAACCAAAGTCAGACACTTAACCCATTGAGCCACCCAGGCGCCCCATAGAGGTATGTTTTTATAGAGGGTACAGTTAGGGGAAGCTGTTTATTCAGAGTAACTTTTATGGTAATGTTTGTTTATAATGTAAACTTGTATGGTAATTTTTACCTGTAGTATGAACAATCTTTTTGAAACTCTATATCACTTAGTTTTACTCAGAAGCAAGTGAGAAGGTCCAGAGAAGGGATAAGAGAACTGTGTCAGTTGCAATAATAAAATTGATGCAGTCAGGCTGAGTCGGAGGACCTAGAGGGGGGGCATCCCATGGGACCAGCCAAGAGGGTCTTTGGCTTCACTCAAGATGGAAACGAAATGTGAGCCAGTAGAAGGTGAGAGCGTACTTTTTTGAAGATGTAAGGAAGCAGATACAGGCAGAGCACCTGGGAGACTCAGAAAAGAAAAGAGGGAGTCTCATCTTTCTTGGGGCCTATGGTGTTTATTGACGATTGTGGTCTGGTGCACGTGTATCCTTAGGGCATGAAGGAGCTGGTCAGAATGAGGGCATGGTCCAGGTGTCATCATATGTCACTTACTCCCTGGAGCCTGGGGTCTCAGCATCAAGATGTCTAGCACCTTTGGTCTGGGACATGCATGTGATAGCTTTGGTCATTCTCACCTTATCTTTCCTTAGACGTTATGAATTCTAGAGAAATCACGAACTCTTTGTCCCTTACAAGGAGGACATGTGCTGTTTGCATTCTGAGGCGCCTGTGGGGTGGAGTGGGGGTGCAGGTCCCCCATGAATAGAAGCCAAAAAAGAAGCAAAGGGAAAAAAACAGCGTTTTCTCTCATGGGGTGCCTTTGGCTTCCTGTTTCAAAATCCTGGCTTGATTGTGTCTTTCCTTCCCATTTCTCCATCTTCATCTTATCCTTCATGAAGAGTTTGTGGTTTTGTCAGTGTCTTCTGTGAAGACTCATCTCAAGAACATATAACTCCTGTAGTCCAAAGTGCACGAGAATGAAAATAGGCGAGGTCACTGGATTACGGTAATTTTGTTCCTCTGCCCTATAGACCAGGTAAAATATGACATTAAGGCAACACATTTAATGCAGATAAAACTGCAGATGGGTTTCTGCAGAATAGTGAAGATCAGATTTAAGTTCTCAAATCTTGCCAAAGGGACCTCCTCAGGGCAATCACCATTGTCTCCTCCCATCAGGGCCTGTGTCGTTACTGCTAATATGCCTGATACTTGCAGTAATCTGGTTTCCCTAACTCCACATCGATTAATAAATCTGGGAGATGTAGTTTGGAGAATTAAGCATTGGCATTTTCTAGAAATTTTAATAATCTACAGAAGCATGAATAAGACTAGTTGAAATCTATGTTATTCCAGAAATATGGTCCATTTGTTGGCTTCCTGGAATCCCAACATTTTGCGTCTTGACTTAGCCCATCACAAGCTGGCTGACCTGGGGACACCTGGGGGGCTCGGTTAAGCGTCAGACTTTGGCTCAGGTCATGATCTCATGGTTTGTGGGTTCGAGCCCCACATCAGGCTCTGTGCTGACAGCTAGCTCAGAGCCTGGAACCTGCTTCGGATTCTGTGTCTCCCTCTCTCTCTGACCCTCCCTTGCTTGTGCTCTCTGTCTCTCAAAAAAAAAAAAAGTTAGCTGACTTGAGGTTATAAAAGCAGACTAATAGATAGATTGCACTGTGGATTACTGGCTGTCACGGTGTTCAGAATGTTTAAAATATTTTACATATGAACTCTAGTGTTTGGTGAAATTTATAACAAAGGGAAGTCACAAAGCTATGTGTTTCTGTAATTAAAGGTTGGAAAGTTTCCATAACATGTTTTATCTGACTTCCTAACATACACAGTCCAATGCAAAGGATCCATGCTCCGTGATGCACCATTTTAGAATTCATCCAAGTATTAATCCTCTAGGGCTTGGAATTATTTTATATGTAACTCCTTTGATTTGACCCCTTTAACAATCATAACCAGACATATATTTAATGATAATCCGATTCTACAGAAGTGGCTTAGATGGTTTTTCATCCACTTAATGCATGTTTTATATGTTCATTTGGAAAGTAATTAGGTCAGTAATTAAATTTTAATATTTAAAATATTGAGAAAGGGTACCACTGAGGGCTAGAACATGGTTTAATTTTTAACCAAGGACTTTTGTATCTACTCTTGAGACAAAGAAGCATTCTTCAACTTATTTTTACTATTCATGAAGAAACTGAAATCACTTTGAATAATCACCATGCACTGTTTGTTTATGAAATCCTCTTTGCCATGAGTTGTTATCATGACTGGCAAAGACATATTTGAATGTATTGTAGATTATTAGTCTTTGAAATTGCCTCAAAATAGGTGCGAAATGCCAGATGTGGTTCATATAACATGTCACTATTAATTAGGTGGAAAATTCCTGCTGAGCAGCTTATTATCGGCAAAATAAATGGTTTTCATTAACTAGTAATTAACCTGGCTACATTATGAAGGTCAAAAATTAGTCTATTGTATACAAAAACTTACCTACATGTTTCTAAAGAGAAATTTATCAATCTAAATACTCTCCTGATAATACCAATAATGACAGAGGCAGAATCACATAGGTCAGTAAACAACAATGGCAAAATTTCAAATGAAATAGTTACACGTAGTCAGAAGAAAATGAATTTTTATTGTGTATCTTGCATGATTACTTATGTCATTAACTTATTTCATGTTCTATAGAAAGGTAAAAAAGAATTCTATTCTTCTTAAGTTTTATCCAAGAAATTAGAGGTCTAGAAATATCATTCTTCCTATATCATAAATAATATAATAAATAAGTGGGAAGTGATCCCATCTACCAGCTGCCAAATTTGCACTGTCCTTGTAGTGGGGAAAAATAATTGAAAAAGAAGTAGATGCAAAGCCTGGTATGTGAGTATTTAAATTGTAGATTAAACAATGAATTTATGAGCAAAATAATTAATGTATTTATTAATGAATAAGTAGACAAGAATAGTTTTTCACAAACAATTTGACTGCTAATTCCATGCATATAAGATTTGAAAGAGTGGAAATGATAGAGCTGGGAAGAGTAGCAAATAGCGGAATAGATGGAATGAGTTAATGCTGTGGTGTTACAAGTAATACTAGAAAAGTGGACATTTGGGTAATGTTTTTAAGATTTCATTTAAAATGATGCCTATATGTTGACTCAATGTATTAAATTTTAAAAGTTTTATTAATGTTTGTTTATTTTTGAGAGATGGAGGGTGAGTGAGAGGGGAAGGGGCAAAGAGAGAGGGAGACCCAGAATCCCAGCAGGCTCCAGGCTCCAAGCTGTGAGCACAGAGCCCGACGCGGGGCTCATACTCACAGACCACGAGATCATGACCTGAGCCCAAGTCAGACATTTAACCAAGTGAGCCACCCAGGTGCCCGGACTCAACACATCTGTATACTGCAATATGATCACCACCTTAGCGTTGGCTAATACTTCTATCATGTCACATGATTCTAATTTCTTTGTTGTGGTAGGAACCATCAAGCCCTAGTCTCTTAGCAACTGTGAGGTTTATAACACAATAATGTTGACTAGAATCACTACACTATACATGTTGTACAGTTTACACTTACACAGTATTATACCTTAATTATATCTCACCAAAAAAAAAAAAATCCCACTAAATCCACTTACAAAGTAATTCTCTCTTTATAAATAAAATATAACAGTTCCTGGGAGAAAAAAAGATGAAATTGTAATTTTGGCGAGGGGAGGGACACAGGGAGAATATAATTTCTATCACCTCCATTTGGTGGAAGTCTCTCAGCTTAATACTTTCTAAAGAATTGAAGTTTGTAAACAAAAAATATGACCGTAAATAACTTTATGGCTTACTAGTTTATTTGTTGCGAACATAGAAAATATGCTTCTCTATTAGTTTGGAGTGGAATGTTTTCATGATGTCAATGAAAAATACCTCTTCTGACTTTCTAAATTTGTTATTTGGAGGAAAGAAATTAGAATGGAGGGGTTAGTTCTTTTCTATAATGTTAAGAAGAGTACAAAGTGTGTTCACTTGGCAAGGAGAGAAATCCAATAATTCTGGTACCTAGAGTACCAGAATGTGTGAGCTATCTAGCTGTTTCTTAGTGTATGGAGAAGAGTGATAGTATCTTTATGACTTTATTTTTATGTGTGTCTATGGCTATATTAGAAGCAGAGGGAGTGGCAGTGGCAGAAATAATAAGCTGACAGAGATGCAGCCATATTTGGAAACTTCATCTTATGGGGTCATGATAGTAAGGTCAGTTAGCATCAACAGGACCAGCTGCACAGGAAGTTAATGGTTGGCCATGGCGGCATGCACAAAAACACCCAGGCTGGAGACACGTGCCTCCTTCTTCCTGAAAAACCAGGAGACTCATGGAGAGGCAAATGAAGGATGCACATTGGTGTGAAATTTAAGGGCATGTCAATGACTCCAGCAATCAAGACAAATAATATTTTAATGCACACAATCAATGCAGGGAATCTAGATAAATCAAAATATCAAGAATTTAACATTGAGGATAATGGACATTTTAATAAAATCAAAGATAATTTTAAAGGGTAACTGCAGGCTAATATTTTTTAAATGGTCTGAAAAACATTTCCTTTAGAAGATATGACCCTGTCTAGAGTCTTTTACTATATGATTCATAATGTCAGTGGTCCAATCTGTACTAGGTTTCTCCAGAGATACAAACCCACAGGATATGTATAGATAAAATAGGGGACATTTATGATGGGCATTGACTCAGTCAATTAGGGAGGCTGAGAAGTTCAGGGATGGGCCAGTTGCAAACTGGAAAACCAGGAAAACCCGTGGTGTAATTCGGTCTGTGTCCCAAGGGGCCTGAGAACCAGGTGAGCTGAGTGTAACTCCCAGTTCAAGATGGGAGGCATGAGAAGGGGTCTACTGGGGTAAGCTCCTAGTCCAGTGCCTTGAGAAGCAGGAGCTCCAATGTCCAAGGACGGGAGGAAATGAATGTCCCAGCTCAAAAAAAAAAAAAAAAAAAAAGAGAAAGAATGCATCCTTCTGTTTGATTTGGGCCTTCCACTGACCGGATGAGGCTCACCCATGTAGGTGAGGGTAGATCTTCTTCATGAAGATCGTTGACTCAAATGCTCATCTCTTCCCTGAACACCTTCAGAGTCGCACCCAGAAATAATGTTTACCTTTAGCCCAAATTGCCATACAAAATGGGCTGTCATATTATCCCAAACCCCTATTCATGTGAGCACTAAGAATAGATGATTCAGGCCAAGAGAACAGACAGTCCATGGGGACCACCCACGAGAGGGCCCAAGATGTTGGAACTAGAAGATGGGTTTTCACAGCAGATATATAACTATGCAAAAGAGTGTAAAGAAAAATATAAATAAAGTATGAAAATAGAGGAACACTCAGATGTGAAAAGGAAACTACAGAAATAGAGAAAAAGAGGGAGAGAGATTTATTGTAAGGCGTTATCTCACATGTTGTGGGGGTCCTCAAGTCCAAGCTCTGCAGAGCAAGCAGCCAGACAGGCTGGGAATTCAAAGAGTTGATATCACAGTCTTGAGTCTGAAATCTCCAGACTGGAAACTGGAAAATTTGAGGCAGGGTTTCTATGTTACACTAGAATGACAGAGTGGCTTCTGGTCCAGGAACCTCCCTTTGCTCCTAAGTCCTTTGACTGATTGGATGAAGCCATCCACATTTTGGAGGGTAATTGGCTCTGGAGGGATTTAAATGTTAATAACTTCTAAAAAAAATACCTTTACAACAACATCAAGAATATGTTTGACCAAACAACTAGCCCTAGAGCCTAGCTATGTTGATACCTAAAATTAGTCATCACGAATGGTTGTCCTTTTATATTTAAGTATAAATATAAGCAATATACATCAATGGAATGGGTAAATAAATGACTGCCTGGTAATAGATATTGTTCCAGCACACTTTATCAGGATAGTATTTATTGATAGAAAACTAAGAGACAGAAAAAGTGAAATAGGATTAAATGTGATATTTTTAATTGATCATTGTTTTGTATATTTAAAAAATTTTAATCTTCAAATACATTTAATTGTCAAATCAATTCACATTTTACACTTTTTATAGTTTAAAGCACCACTTACTTGAAGTGTTGCACATACCTTAGGTAGTACTCGCTCTCAGGAATCCAACTTTCTTTTTTTTTTAAGTTTATTAATTTTTTTTGAGAGAGAGAGAGAGAGTGACAGAGAGAGAGAATCCCAAACAGGCTCCACCGTGTCAGCACAGAGCCTGACATGGGGCTTGGACTCACAAACCTCAGACACAATGAGATCATGACCTGAACAGAAATCAAGAGTCAGATGCTTAATAGACTGAGCCACGCAGGTGCTCCCTAGGTATCCACCTTTCTGATGTCCAGGCCGAAGGTCCTAAGAAGTTTCTCATTAGGGAGAATGCTAACCTTAGAAAAAGCTCTGTCCTTTTTCTTTTCTCTGCATTTTTTTTTTTAAGTCCTCTAACACGTGTAAGGTAAGTACAGTGAGGCATTAGGAACTTTGCGGTTCTAAAAAGCAGTGAAGACATTCTCAGTAGCTGGAGTATGGGATGGGTCCATGACACTTCTGAAACCTTACTCTTTTGGGGCGCCTGGGTGGCTCAGTTGGCTGGGCGTCTGGTTTTGGCTCAGATCATGATCTCATGGTTTGTGGGTTTGAGCCCTGTGTCGGGCTCTGTGCTGACAGCTAACTAAGAGCCTGGAGCCTGCTTCAGATTCTGTCTCCCTCTCTCTCTGACCCTCCCCTGCTTGTACTGTCTTTCTCTGTCTCTCAAAAATAAATAAAAACCATAAAAAAATTAAAAAAAACAGAAACTTACTCTTTTTATTCGTGTATGAAGCAAGAGGAAAGGATATTATTAAAAGAGAAATAAACTTAATTGCAACTGCAGAGAGGAATGCTTTACAATTTGCCTCAGAAAAGTTTACTATCTCCCTACTGGTAAGTTATTCAAACTTAAGTATTCATTTATTGATTGATCTGGCAATGACACAGAGGAAGATATGTTGTTAAGGTAAAAGTGTGCATGCGCGTTTTTGTTTATCACACACATTTACAAACTTCAGAAGCAGAGAGTAATGGCCCACTGACCCAGGGGCTTCTCAAATGCAGAGCGTGCACCCTAGAGGAAACCATGTTCCCCCGTTTTAAGAGAACCACGTGAAATTATCCAGTCAGTACTATCTTCAGTAGTAAAATCCCTGAAGCAATGCAAACATTCATTTTTGAAGAATGGATAAATAAATTGAGTATGGTCAGACAGTGGATTAAACCAAAATGAATAAAGGGTACATTTATTAAAATCAGTAAACTTCAAACACATATTTTTTATGTTTATTTATTTTGAGGGGGGATATAGAGAGAGAGAAACTGAGGGAGGGACAGAGAAAGAGAGGGAGAGAGAGAACCCCAAGCAGGCTCCGCATTGTCAGCGCAGAGTTTGATGCAGGGCTCAGTCTCACAAACGATGAGATCATGACCTGAGCCAAAAAGAGTCAGATGCTCAATGGACTGAGTCACCTAGGCACCCCCAAATACACAATATTAAGTGAATAAACATGTTGCAAAATGATCTGGCAGTGCTATATTTCTCCTGTCAATATTAGTGACAATATATGTTTATAGTGGCAATATATATATCATATATATGTTATATATAAAACCTTAAATGGAGAGACATTTTACTCAGCATCTCTGGCCAAGGATAGGAGGGAATGTGATGGGGGTGGGGATAGAATTTCTGCCGTAAACCTATAAAGCTTTTTTATAAGAGGTGGAAAATACCTGAGCATACACATTATACTAATTAAATCTGACGATTACATGGCTCTCTGCTCTATTAATATCTACATGTCTTTATCTTTGCAGAAAATCACAGTTAAGAAAACAACAAAAAGATGGTATTAAGTTGAAGTAAGCAGAGACAACAGAACAAAATCATAGCTGCTAATTAGAGATACCTTAATCCAATTGGATCTGTCACAAAGGAAATCAGAAACAGAAAGTTCTATTTTAGTTAAAATCAACTCTGCCTTCCTCCCTGAAGAAATGCATTTTGTTATCTACCAGGACACCTTAAGCTATCCAAAGAAAAGAGCTATGAATGCTACAGAGTAAATAAGATCCTGTGAAAATCCTAAAGTCTAGCTGATATACTTTATGACACAAAGTGAATGTGTTAACGGTGAAAAATAATGACAAATTAGTAATCAGTGTGCAGCTACCATTCCATAGTACATTCAGGAGTGTGTTAATATGTAAGCCAATGTTTATCCTTATTTAAAACTCAAATAGTCACATGTGTATTAGAAATCGGTAATGTTTCAGAAACACTATAGTGGAAGGTACAGGCTTACAGAAGGAAAAAACAAAAAGAAGAATGTTGTGTGTTTCAAACAGTACCATTCAGAGAATTATAGAAAAGGGCTGTTTCTGATCTTGAAGAGAAGAAGAATCCAACGAAAGTGTTTCTAATGAAGCAGAGCTATTTAGAGCCCCGTGTGTCCCCAGGAGATAGGGAAATTCTATAAACTGGAAGAAAAACCCGATAGTAATGACACGGATGAGATCTTGCAGCTTGCCTGTATCGAGTTGCCTATAGAGAGTGGGAATTGAAGCCTTATTTCTCCTCCAAACATATACTTTAAAAATGGGATGACTTAATGGCTCCCTGCAGCCTTTATTGGAAAGGCAGTTAGAAATCATACAAGTTTCACTTCGGATTTCATCTCTCATGCCACATTTAATAATATAATCTCAAATAAGGCCACATGGTGAGGCATAATTCTGTTGCTCGTAATAAAAAAAAGTGCCATTTTCAGAAGATATTTAGAACATGCAGTGAAATCGTTCACACATACCCAAAGCGGGCTCTGTGTTTGTCACTAGCATATAGAGTAGGCAAAGCTCAAGTTATCATCAAAAAGGTGCAGTCATTGGAAAAAAATATGGTGTTTTGTTCGTAGACAAGAGAAATTACTTGGAAATGCTATCAACGTAAGTATTCTATTAATAAACGTTAAGTAAAGAATCACAATTTATTTGTGTTTTCTGTGTAAGTAAAATGCC
This sequence comes from Suricata suricatta, assembly GCF_006229205.1. NCBI lineage: Eukaryota > Metazoa > Chordata > Mammalia > Carnivora > Herpestidae > Suricata > Suricata suricatta. The sequence goes on from NC_043713.1 coordinate 8,049,928, forward strand.
TCACTGGATAAGAATCATAGAATGTAGAAATGGAGAGAGAAAAATTGACAATAAACTAATAATTGGATTTTTTCCAGCTGCTTTGGCACATTTCTCTAGAATATTTTTATAGTCCTAGAATATTCAGTAAAAAACCTCTAGGAAATTATGCATGAGTTCATAATCACAAATGGCTTCTATAAAATATTTATAATGTACTCTCCTTTAATTTTCAGACTCGAATATTAGATTTCGATGCCATCTGTCCATGTTTTTGATTTGTAGGTAAGGAAACTGAGGTCCAAAGAAGAAATCCATTGTCACGGCTCTTCAAAGGGGAACCGAGAGCAGAAAAATCTCAGGTCTGTGTTCATTCTGTAACCCCTGACCAATTTTCCTTCTTAAGAAACATAAAAAGGAAACAAGCCCATGGAGTAAACCAACTATAAAGTGCCATTAAAAAACAAACAGTAACTATATTATTAATGGAGTTGTGACATAACAAGAAAATGAAGTTTTCACCTCAAATTATCATCGTAGAAGAGGATTTAAGAAGGACTTTGGCAGTCAGAGACAATGACAGAGAGTTCTGAAAAGATTGTTCTTTAGTTGTGTTTAATAACAATTCATAAAAGCTTTTGTGTAAAAAACAGTTTTTGTGGAGAATTGTGCTAGTCGCTGAGAATACAAAGATGAAGAACACGTTCCTTGCTTTGAAAGCTGTCAACAGCTTTTGTGGCAGAGAAGGGTGTGTCAAAATACAGTAAGAACAATGAGGAGAGTTTGTAGAAATTGCTATGGGACATCTTGTGACATGTAGAGCTCAAGGACAACTTCACAGAGTAAACAACTTTTCAGTAGTTTTGATAGGTGGGTCCAGCTGGCAGAGTGTGAGATTACCGATGCACAGGATAGGGGAGGGTATAAAGATGGAAAAGAGGAGGTCAGAGGAAGAGAGAGGGCAGAAGAGGCTAGAGAGACTGGAGCAGGTGCGGACCAGCAGTGGGTGAGGAAGGGAACAACGTTGGGAGGCGAGGCTGGATGCCGTCAGGGCCATCCCTCCGGAGCTGTGTCCTCCACGAGCCTCCGCAGGCCGGCCGTGCTCCCCACACCGGGCACACGCTAGGAAGGCGGCAGCAAGTCTCCTCTGTGCCCTTTCAAATGCTGCTGCCATATTAAAGACAGGAGTTTAGACTGTGAAACCTGGAGAGGGCTTGACAAATTCTGTGTTGGGCAGTTACTTGATAGGTTTGGGTTTTAGAAAGCTGATTCTGGGAGCACTGGATGGCTCAGTCCACTGAGCATTGGACTTTGGCTCAGGTCATGGTATCATGGTTCATTGGGTTCAAGCCCTGCCTTGGGCTCTGTGCTGACAGCTCAGAGCCTGGAGCCTGCTTCTGATTCTCTGTCTCTCTCTCTACCCCTCGCCAACTCACACACTGTCTGTCTTTCTCTCAAAAATAAATAAACATTAAAAAAAAGAATAAAAAAAGAAAGCTGATTCGGGCAGTTCTGAAGAGGGTAAACTGAAGGGGGTGATAGTCTGAGCAGAGGAACTTACTTTTCCAGACTGAGAATTTCTTTTTCGAAGTAGTTTCATAGTCCAGGAAATCTGAGAGTGTCGGGAGTATGGGAAATGTAGGCTGGCTGCCATTTCTGTCCATTCCTGCACTCACCACCCCCACCACGCCCAAACCCCTCCTGTATTGAAGGAGAAACCTTCCTAATCGTTCTCTAAGAAGAGGTGGAAAAGACTGAAAATAGTTTCCTAAATGGCAGAAAGACGCTACATATTGGAAAAGAGATAAACAAAGCTCATGTCTCCATCAGCTCTGGTTCTAAGAAATGTCGTGTTGATCGCAGGAGTCTTTGGAAATGTCACTGCCTCGTCCTCCCCAAACATCAATGTCTCATGCAGCCTTCAGGGAAGGAATTCAGCCTCCTGTCTCCTCTCTCGGAACTGGATTATTTAAATTCCTGTCTCTGAATTTGAACTGGCCCAAAATGACTTTCCTCTTCCTTCTCCTTTGACTTTTCTGTTGTTTACTCAAAAACCAGTGTATCTGTGCCTTTTTCACTTTTCTGAATGTCCTTAGTCCTTTCTCTGAGCTTCTGTTTCTTACTATCCAAATGCTTTCAAGTTTTTTTTCTTCATTTACCCTTTTATAATTCTAGGATGTATTACAGTCACTCAAATATAATAATTCCTAGTAATTTTTGTGGAAAATTAAGGGTATGAAAAAGAAAAAAAGAATAAATCATCTTCAGGTTTGGTCCAATTGCTAGGCACAGGCTCACTTTAATTCTGAATTTGTTTATATGAAGGTTGTCTTGAGTAAACTATGAGAAATGTATGTCTTAACCATAGGTTTGCAATACTAACTACATGACTCATACATACAACAGCCTATAATACTACAATTAGAGATTATCTTGTTGGAAAATGGAGATGAAATTTATGTCGTGTGCCAAATGAATTAAAATTAAACAGAATATTTTTATTTTTTACTTTTGTTTTTTTAAGTTAAACAGATAATATTTTTATTTTTGAAAAATAGAAGAGAAATCTGACTTCTTCATTTTAGAAGAAAATCATTTGTTCACAAATACCATCGATGATCGTTAAGATAAAATATTGTGCTAGATTTTTATTTTGAAGATATACATTTAAACTGAAGTTGTAAAATTAAATAGAAAAATTTTAAATTAAAACAAAATTTTTTTTGAGAGAGAGAGAGAGAGAGCGTGAGCAGGGGAGGGGCAGCAGGAGGGAAAGAATGCTAAACAGGCTCCTCCATGCTGTCAGCCCAGAGCCTGAGGTGGGGCTCAGTTTTACCACTATGAGATCACAACCTGAGCTTTTATCAAGAGTCGCTTAACCAACTGACCCACCCAGGTGCTCCTAAATCTATCTAAAAATTTAAGAACTCTTATTTTAAGTAACTCATCAAATAACTGCAGATATTTTCCTTTCAATACATACTTTCACGGCATGGACATAGGGAAACCGAAGGGAGTCCATTATAGAAAGGCTCCATCTCTACCACTTCTTTGCCAGTTTCCGTTTCTTCATGTTCTGTATTTCACCTTGCATCTGAGTAAACTAAGGAAGCTATGTTCCCACTCTGAGGGGGAGATGAGAAAATTAATCATTCTCCAAGTTTCACCCCTGGCCCCTGTACACCTGATAGCATCTAAGAGCAAATCTCTGTCTACACTACTGTCAATACCCCTACCCTCAGGGATTCTGGAATAATACCTCTTCACCTGACACTTACCTTTGATCAGACCTACCCTGGATTCCTGAAGGAACACATACCCTGAACTCCTTTCCAATACAAGCCTCTCACCCCAAGCAATGAAGAGGCTTATTTATCTTTTTCCAAGTCTCCCGGACACCCCATCTGCTGTATGCAGCAGTCACTTACCTGACCCCGTGAACTCTACACTTATTTCCTCCTGGCTGCTGTTTGATTCCTATCAGGAGCCTCCGGGATGCCCTCTGGGTCCTCGAACCTGGCCTGCCTACATCAGCACTCACAGGAAAGATTACCCACATTCGAATAACTAAAAGAAAGCCAGAGAGACTGGGCCACAGAGAGGCAAAGCTAAAAATGTAGGCAGAGATGTAATCATGTTTGGTCTTTAAGGCTTTGTGAAATATTTTTATGTTCATCCTCTTGGTGATAAGAGTCTTTTTTCTGATGTCTAACATTTAATATCTATGTAATCTTATGCGAGCTAATTAGCCTATATAAACCTCAGTGTAATCAGAGAGTTGTTGGGAAGAGCAAATGAGATCATGTATATTACTTAGGCAAAATGCTTGGCACATAGTGTTCAATAAGTGTCAACTACTAATCTTACAAATATATTGCATGGTGTCCCATTCAGACAGAAGAAACAGGAGGACATAGTGTCTTCTATGTATTGTGATTACTTGAGAAATCCTTTGACCTAAAGTTTCTCTCTCTAGTCAGATGCCTTTATTCTTCTGACTAAACGTAGATTCAGGCAATACACCATTGCTCAGGAAATTCCCTCCCACTTTCTCCAGCAGTAGCGGTCTCTTTTCGTCCCCAATCCTTGTAGGCTCTGAGCTTCTTGCACAAAGGCTAAGATCCTTATTTTGTTGCATGAAATCTAGTGTTAGTGGGAAGATTTTGTCCCCAGTCCTGGCAGGAGCTCCAGTATAAAGTCTGCCCACATTTTCCTCCTTTATGCACTGGCCATTGGAGGAATAGACCAAACACATATTCTCCAAACAATGTTTGCATTCATTTTCCTCTGGGGAACATGGGGATCCCAGGACTTGGACATTCCACTTCCGTAGGGGGTCCTCCTCTTCACTTGGTGGGTAAGCTCCTCACGTGCCAGTTCCATTGGCAGCCTTTCTGCCATCCACTAAACCCCAGTCTCCAGCAGAGCCTTCAGAAATTAGAGAGCTGATGTCTTGGCCATGATGTGATGCACTTTTTTATTTCTTAATTTGTTTGGAACCAAGGGAGGGGGGATGCTATTTATTGGCCTGCTTGAGGCCACAGCCCTTGGTGAAGAATAGGTATCCACTAGATTTTTGCTGAATGAATGGAGATAGCATTTAATCAAACTCAGTAAGAGAAGAAAATTTAATTAGCCTTAAAGTCTCATAAGTGCAGCTATGCTTTAAAAAAATCCTATGCTTGCAAAAGCTGTTGATTTAATAAATTATTTGCCAAGAAATGAGCTCTGTGAATATTTATCTCTTCAATATTATGTAGCAGGCATATTAGTTAGTAAAAAATAGACCACACACATTCAGTGGCAAATAGGACAGTTAATCTTGAGATTTAAAATGATTATAATCATAAGTGTAGGCAACTAGGAAAATCTATATGTTGGACTGGAAAGGGAAAAAAAAATGACACCAATATCAGCATAAACCAATTGTAGGGTGATTTCTTGTCTCTACTATCGTAAAATCTTTCGTGCCTCACCATCCCAAAAGATCACTTTTAACCACACTTGGTATGGCTTACATTCATTTTTAGGATAACCTAAAAGTTCATTTCATTTTCATGGCTGAGTAAATTTGGAGGCTATTTCTATTCACCCACCACCGTCATTTACTGTTAGGATGTGCATGAGCACAGCAGATGCTGTTAGAGTCAAATTTGTGTCACATGAACGCTTTGAAGAGGGTTCAAAGCACACTGAAGTGTTGCATTTACCTAAGGCATGAATTAGAAACTTGTTAGTTACCTCTTAAATAGCATGTTTAATTTCTACAGCTTTCTTCTTGAGAAAACAAAAAAAGGTGCTAAGTTGAAATTGTTTAGGAAAACAATAGTCACATGAACTGTATTTCACATGTAGATCAAATTCAAATTTCCACATACAACTAAGCATGAAAATGCCTTATGAATTTCTCTGACTGACTCTTGGTGGATTTCATTAGTTGTGTGTTGTTGTACTTCTCAGATACTTGTGTGAGCTTCTCTTCAAGAGTAACTACACACACACACACACACACACACACACACACACTTCCACAGATGTCCTATGGACTGATTTTATATAACTCTTCTTCTTCATTATTTTCTCACATTCTTTTGGTACTTTGCTTCAAAAAGATCCTTGTGGCCTTTCTTGCCTGAAGGATGTGTTAGCAGACCAAATACCCAAATCTAGAATAAACCAAAAAGCTTTAAAGTAATCCAAATAGTTAAGAACACCTTGCACTTAAAGAAGTACATACTATTTGAATGAGAATTATGTTTCAGATAAATGTTTCCAGCCGTGTATATGATTGGATAATTCGACCTTTGGAAAGCTTTCTCATGGTGAGAAGGTTTCAGTTACTGTTTGTTTGTACAATGGAAACTAGTGCCTGATTCAGCTTATACAGGCTGATTGGAGGTCATTTTTGTATCGCCCCCAAATTTACACATTTTCCTACCAGAATGATGTTTTGGAGCTGGCAAATCACCAAACATAACCATATTAAACTCGCAAGACACTTTTGTGGTTTAACGTATTTAAATTCTCCAGAATTGCTCTATAACCAACTCCTCATTTTCCCGAAATGGCTCCAAATCAGGATGCTTTTCATGGAATGTTCTCCCCTTACAACTCTTGAGTGCAGTTTCTGAGATCGCCATGGGAAAGATCAGCATTTTAATCTGAAAGTTCCTTATCAACACAGGCTCCCAGCTAACCCCCAAATTGTCCATGAAAAGCAAGCAGAGTCAAGGACAGTGACAATAGAGTCCAACCCATTTTTTGTTGAGGTCGTTGCTGGTTTCATTCATTCATTCAACAAATACGCATTCAGAATTATGGTCTAGGTGCTCCATTGGCCACTGAATGGTTTTTTCATGTCATGTAGATGAATTCTAAAACGCAGCCATATTTATTCTATCATGCCAGTGTAGACATGTTAACCCCAAAACTATATTGTCTCCAAATCTGTCCTTTGAGAACCCCTCACTCCCTCTCTGCATTGTGATTATGTATATATTTGTGTGTGCGAGCACACGTGTGTGTGTGAAGGCTAAAGTTACCTACCTAGTCTCTATAAATGTATCTTTCCTCCTAGGCTCTGAGTTATCCCAGAGCACGCACGCACTTTTTATGCCCAATGTTTAGTCAGCAACTAACATATAATAGTTACACAGAAAATGTGTAGGACAAGAATGAATAACTTCATTTGGCTAATTATTAAAATATATAAGTCTCTTTGAATTTTAAATGTAGATGTAATGTTACCCTAAAAGTCTTCTAGATTTATTAGAATTTCAATGTTTCATAGTAATAATTTTAAAAAATGAGTAGAGTTGATTGTCAGAGTAAATTATATATGTATCTGTCCCTAAAAGACTGGACTTCATGTTTTCTATAATTCAGTAGAAATCATAATTAATAGTGCTTAATTAAAACATCTAGCAAAGTCATCAAATAGTGTCCTAGAGAAATTTATAAATGCTTTAATTTGCATTCTATTGATAGTTTAACTGGTACAAATCAATAGCAGGTGCTGGTATGGAAACTTATTTCAAGGCATCAGAGCTCAGTTTTAAGGCAACAAATCCCCAAAACATAGTGGCTATCATCCTTTCCCTCTGTGTCCCAAGAGATGCAGAAAATTAGGGAATTAAAAGGAAAACAGCCAAGTGGAAACTGCATAAAATGATATACCCCTAACCCTGGCCAATGTTCTATCTGAGGTGTATGTAACCCATGTATTTTAAAGTAATTGCCACGTTTTCTCTCTTTCTCTCTCTGTGACAATTCCAATCCAATGGTAATATGTAGTGTTTTAAATAATAGTTATGGCTTTGTTTTAAATTCTGTTATTATACTTAATGGGCCCTCTCTTGGATGGGGGCAGAGATCGAAAGGCATTTAGTGTCTGATTAATAGAGATAGAAATTAATCTTAATTATCAGGATGGCACTCTTAAATTTGTGAAAATGGTATATGTTGCATTTTGAAAACAATTATTCTTGAAATTCTTTAAATGTGTAGCAGTTCTAGCTAACTAAACTTAAACATAGTTCTATGAAAACAAAAATTAGGAATTACATTGGAAAGAGTTCTCAGAGTGATCCATTCTTTTCTCTTTTTGGGGAGTGAGTTTCTAATATAATTAATGAAGATGTAAGAGTCAGATTTGTGTCCCTTTTAACAATATGTAACAGGGCCATTATCTTAAAACAATGTTCTTCATAAAAACATCCATATGTCTTCCAGAGAGATGTCAATATACATATACACATACACATACACAGTCTCATATACGTGACTCATTTACTTATTTAGTCATTCAAAAAAGATTGATTGAATACTGACCCTCAGCCACTGATGGGTGTGGTTACTCACCAAAAACAGACATGTTCTCTGCTTCTGTGGAGTTTACAATCTGGTGAGCAAGGCTGTGGGAGGTATAGAAGTCACGATTTATCTTTTTTTTTTTTTTTTTTTTTTTTGCTAAAATTCCAAAACAAAATGCTTCTGACCCCCCGGCAACTTTCCTGATCATTCTGGGCTAGGCTATAGCTACACATAATTAGTCCTTCTAAAATGATTTTTTCTTAATATGCCTGTGTTTAATATTTTTAACTCCTTTTTTTTATGCATTTAACATCCAAATTTTATTTTTCTGATATTTAACATCTTTCCAAATCTCGTGAACCTACTTGTTCTCTGGCTTCTCTCCTTTCGAACTTGTTATCTATTTCAACTTCTTTACAGTACTTATCACCATCAGAAATTATTTTATTTAGGGGTACCTGGGTGGCTCAGTCAGTTAAGCATCCGACTTCGGCTCAGGTCATGGTCTCGCTGTCTGTGGGTTCAAGCCCCGCGTTGGGTTCTGTGCTGTCAGCTCAGCGCCTGGAGCCTGCTTTGGATTATGTGTCTCCCTCTCTCTCTCTGCCCCTCCCCCATTCATGCTCTGTCTCTCTCTGTTTCTCAAAAATAAATAAAAATTTCATAAAAAGAAATTATTTTATTTATTAGGATGTGGCTCTTAAGGGTACGGATCTCATTGCTCTTTTTCTTCCAACACTTTTGAACATCTAAGACAGGATCAGGCAGATAAGTAAGTCGATTCCTACTTTCTAAAATCTGTTCTCTAAGTGGCTAATTGTTCTGGAAAATGCCTTACATTTTATTAACGTGATGGGATGGCTCTGCGTCATCGACAGTTATGGTCATTGAGTGTGGTGGCCTTCCCTTCAGGAGCATAGAATCATAGAAGATGTTTTTAAGTATTCCATTCAATAAAACTTAATACATGAAGAAGTGGGTAGTAAGGGATGGTAAAGTACTACACTGATAAAACAAGACCGAATAAGCACCAATGAGATATTGTTACCAGTCGCAGATACCGAAGATGAGCAGGAATACATCACTGCCAACCAGAACAATTCATTTCTGGACACACTTGATCTGCCATTTATTTGTCACGTCTCAGCTCTAAATACCCTCTTCTTGGTCCCACTTTGTGATACAAGACCTGGATTTTGCAAACTACATTTTTCCTTCGCCTGCTGGCTTCTTATAAACGTCTGCTTCAAGGGGTCCTCTGGGGAAACGGCAGAGCAGGAGGAGGAAGGAAAGGCTTTATCTTCTTCCTGCTTTGTTTTTGTTTTTGCTTTATCCCTTGCTGGTGGAAGGAGCGTTGAGTGGTGTGGTCTCTCAGTGTCCCTGTGGCATTGGGCTGCTCTGGGGACAGCCCCCCGACATTGGCTCAGTGCCCCAGCAGCGGGTGGCGTGTTCCTACAGCAGCCATAGCACCTCCCAATGTAGGACATTCAAGCATCTAAATCTCCACCTGAGGGTCCGCCTCGAAGTTTCTCAGACTCTTCCTTGTTCACATTTGCTGGTCGTGTGAAGTAGGACCTTTGGCCGGTCTTATGGCAGAAGCAGTTCTGAGTTAGAACCAGTGTTTTGTTTGTTTATTTGTCTAACTCCACTGGCATTAGACTCCCAAACTAGATGGTGGAAACGGCAGGTTTTCCCCAAGCAGTAAATTAAGACAGATGCAGCATTTGTCACTTGTTAATCATGTGACCACATGAGCAACATGGTGTATCTGTCTTCCTTACCTGCTCTCAGTCTGCTTCTGATGAGGTGAAGCCTGAGGTCCAAGCAAGGGTCTGACCTTGTCTGAAACTTCCTCAGGATTCTTTTTCAAATAAGAGGAGAGCAATTTTCTGAGTCCCATTAATTTATGCATTCTGGAAATTTTGTCAAAGAATTTTCATTCAGATTGGTTCTACTTAAGAACTTCTAGCATTTTACCTTGGAAGCCGAAGGTTGGAGAGAGAACTTTTTATGATAATGTAGCAAGGACAGAAACTAAGGAACTGGATAGCTTTCTTCTTCTTCTTTCATAAATTGCATTCAGACCAAGAGACTACTTTTTAATTAGAAGGGAATACAAAGTGCAGCTATGGAATTCCTGACACAAGTTGATGCTGATCAAGCAAGAGCTTATAAAATGCCCAAGAGTCAGTCCAACCATAAAGAACGGTTTTATATTCACATCTTCATACTTACAGCTGGCAGAAGATTAATCATAAATAACTTCCAACCAAGTCTAAGATGGATAAGCACCACCAAGGAGGCAAAATGCCATATGTCTTCCAATACTCAGGTACTAGGAGGACATTAGAGGTGTGATTAAGGGGCAGCCACAAGGCGCCCTGGTGCGTATGGCATATGGCACATTTCCTGCCTAACTGTGTGTCTCCATGCTCTTGTCCGCTAACATCACCAATGCATTTTTACTGCCACTTGTGAATGTACAAATATGGACTTGTTCTTTAAGTAAACTCTCAATATGAATCCTTTATTACTTATTGTAATGAATCCTTGATTACTTATTTTATTACCGATCACCCTAGTAAAATTACATCAAGGGATATGAATATAAAGAGATTCATAAATTTAAAAAAGCTTTAAAAATAGTCATAACAGCTAATATTTATTGCAATTTTTCTGTTAGTCTCCAATCTAATTTCTTTAAATATATAAACCTACTTAATTTTCATGAGTGTTGCCACTCTCTTGGATTCACAGAAGTAAAAAACTAAAGTAGGTTACCTTTAATAAGTGGAAGAGTTGATCTTCAATTCCAGGTATTCTTAACTATAAAGGCTATGTATTTTCCACTGTATCATCCTTAGTTTAAATGTTACGGGTATTTTTATAAATTGTAACATTTATGAAAACAAAATGCATTATATAAACTAATATGCACTATTTATTATTGGTTCTTAAAGTAAAAGCACATTGAAGATAAGGTATTCTTGTATTTGTATTAATAATTTAAAGCTAATTTTCTCTGGTGACCTGGGCTCTCACTCATTCATTCAATCATGAAATTGTTTGTTTATGTTGTGGTGAATCTTAAATCTTTACGAAATCTTAAAGTAGATAAGGTATTCTTGGAGATGGTTTGTAAGATAAATTTTTAATACTTTTCCCTTCCAGAAATGGAGCTTTATTTATTTCTCTATTCTTAAATATCCTTAAGTCACTATAGCTACTTAGTGACTTACTTTTATTGGGTAGAAATGGCAGAAATGACAATATGCTATTTCTGAGGTCAGGACATAAATAGATGTCTTCCATCTTGAGTGTTTTCTCTCTCTCTTTCTCTCTCTCGATCACAACTCAGAGGGGGACTGTGATCCGTAGGAGAGGTCCTCATGGCAAGGAGTTGAAGCATCTGGCTACCAGCCTTGTCACTGAGCTTAGAGGCAGAACTTCCCTAGCCGAACTCTGAAGTGCTGACACTGTGGCTCAGGCCTACAACCTCGCAGGAATTCTTGAGTCAGTCTTTCACGGCACCTCCCTCTCCATGTCTCAGTGTCATAAACTGAGTCAAATAATAAATGTTTGATTTCTTTAAGATGATAAAAGAATTAAGAAAAAGAGGTAAAAGAATTGAGGCAATTCTTACATGGCAATGTTCAGTAATAACCTCGGGATAAGATTTAAGATTTACCACAACATAAATAAATAAGTTCATGATTGAATGACTGAGTAAAAGCCCAGGTCATCAGAGATAATTAGCTTTTAAATTATTAGTACCAAGAATGTGTTTTCTCTATAAGTATGTTACATAATTATATATGTAAATATGTGTATCTGAATACAGTCTCTATCTATACATTTACCTTAAACATTTTTATATGAGGTCTATATGAAATATGTGTCAAATTATCCCAAAAGTCTAAGCTATGCTCCTTAGCATGGTTTCTCTTACCAGATGTACTTGAAAATAATAAAACTGAATGACTATATAGACAGTCTCTTAATTCTGTTAATAAAATAGCATCTGTTAATTTGTCATAGGCACCAGGTGTATTTTTATATCTTAGAAGACACAAGAATTAATTTGGAAAATTCTTATTCTGTATTAAATTTGACTAATGAGGATGACTAACCTGATGATGTAACTTCATTGACGAATTCACTGATGATGTAAACTAGTAAATCAATGTGAAGTTCTATGCTGTGGATTGACTTACATCCCCTCAAAACTTGTATGTTGGAGCCTACACCCCCTGTTGATGGTCTTTAGAGATGGCACCTCTGGGAGAATACTAAGTTTAAATTAAGTCATGAGAGTGGGACCCTCATGATAGATGGAATTAGTGCTCTTATGAGAAGACAAACTAGAAGACCTACTTTTTCTCTCTCTTCTCTGTCTCTGTCTCTCTCTTTTTCCCTCCCTGACCCACAACATCCTCCCCGCAAGTCATGAGAGGGAAAACAAGAAGGTGGCCATCCCAAAACAGGAAAAGAGCTCTCAGCAGAACCCAACCAGACTGGAACCCAGTTCTCAGATTTCCAGACTCCCAAACCATGAAAGAAAAAGTCCTGCTGTCTAAGCCACCCAGTCCATGGCAGCCCAAGATAAGATTCTCTGAGCACAACTACTGATACATGTTAATTTAAGTGATATTACCCATCATTGCTATTAACAGTAGTCATATTAGTAATAGAATTCATAATAATAATAATCATATCATTCTTATTTTTATAAACCTTTCCCCCACTAATGGAAATTCCATTAGAGAAGAATAGTTGTCAAATACATTGTATCCCCAACCTCTGTCTCAGGTTATTTTTCCACGTTTCACAGTTCTGCTGATGTACACAGTTCCGTAACAGCACATACCCATATGATTGGCTCCCTCCCTTCCATGAATCTCTGCTTACATATAATATTATCAGAAAAGACTCAGGAAATAAAACGCCCACTGCTGACCCTCACACCATTGCACACACTATATACCCCTCAGTTTGTTTTTTCTCTTTTCATAGAAAGGATGACTATTTGAAATAGTGTATTGATTTGTGTGTATTTTATGTCTTCTCTCACAACACATTAGGCTGGGAGAATCCAGATCATCTCTGTTCATTGTCTCAGTGCTTAGGATATGCTTGGCATACACAACAGATTTTTGAACAAATAACATACCTGGAACATCTTTAAATTCAGAACCCAGATCTACTTCATTCATTTTAATGGCTTTGCATTTTATAGATGTATATTCATGTATTTACCTATTTCCGTTTGGTGGCATTTACTTTTATTCTTAAGTTTAACTGAATTTCAAATTTTATTTTAATTCATGTTTTCATATTTAGAAGCACCTCCCTGATTCAGACCCTCAACTTTGAATTCTCACCTTCCAGAAACAACTACTTTAATTTCTTAGCTTCTTCGTTTGGTATTTATATCCATTTCTCCCCAATAACTTGATCTTTTGATATTTTTATTTAACTAAACATTTTTAATATTATCATAAAATTTCACACACACACATGCTATTTTCATTTATTTTGTAGATGCTTCTCTGAATTCATGGGTATGAGCAAGCAGAAATCTTGTACTTTTCTCTCACATCAATATGTACCTGGGTATATACACATGTAGAAATATTTGGGGGAAACTAAACATTTTCCTTTCTCTCTATTAACCTTTTTAAGAGGTCAATGAGAAGTACATCCTTCCAAATCCATCATAGATGGAACATTCAAAATTGACGTTAGAGAAGGTATGTCCATTTACAGAACACAGACTCTGCACAGACATTAGCTATGACTTGTGTTTTAAGATACACAGTCCTGAATCTGACTTAACTGAATAAATATCAAACTCTCCATATGTCACCCACTAAGATTTGAAGAGGCATTATCTCTAAGAACATGAGGTAAAGATGATGTAATGATGGCCAGTCAGTCAAGCAAATGAGTATGCCTACAAGAAATATAAGAAAAAGCAATGTGCCTCATATTTTTATAACGTGTGTGCACTTGAGTCCAAGTGTGTTGCCACGCACATTTGTCTTGTACGCACCTTCCCAATTTAAATATCCATGGAACTACAAATACTATTGTCTTTTGTTTGTCATCCTTTGGTGGTGAAGAAGACTCAGATGCTACCCAAAAAAAGGAGAAAGGACTTCCAAGGATAGCATCTGCTTCCCTGGCAAAGCCTGCCCTGTCTGTGAATGCAGCCTTGGAATTGCCATTGGCTTTGGCACTTCTGAGATGGACTGACGTGGTGAAAAAAATTTTTTTAATTAAAAAAAACCCCACTGAATTGCAGGTCAGATTCACATTCTGACAAATGTAATTGTCTTTTGAAAAAGGTAAGCAGGCCTCCTTGACATTCTTCTCCATCTCACCACAGAGTCAAGCCCTTTATTTGATGTACGATAATTGGAACAAGACAGACAACAGTTGCCATATTCTTTGCATAGAAATGTGCTGCGTGGGCCTGGTGCCACTCACCCTCCCACCTGGCTGAGCTCTCTCTCCAGCTCCACGCTTCCTTTCTTAATTAGAACTCAAATATGCCGACAGTTTCCCTTGCTGTGAGATTGCCTCTCTCTCTCCTTGGCGTGGGCATCGGCATGTTATTTTATTATAAATAAAATCTTGGATCTCTTACTAAAATATGGTTTTCCTGACAAGGAAATTGCATGCCTATTTAGCAACATATTATCTCACTATTTCAAGTATCTTACTTAATGATATATTCCTATGCATATCCACTGAAACTTGAGGATATTTTTTTCGCCTAATGATAGAATCAAACGCAGGGATCTTTACATTCATCTTAGTTTGCATACATAAAGATGTCATAAACTGGGAATGGGTTAGACGTTAGGATAGAAAAACAGCAGCAGTGTTTTAGAGTCCTTTAACATAGGGCATATGGCGTTAAAAAAGAAATAGAGAACAATGGTTAAAAACAAAAGGGTACAAGACCATTTCAGCTCATCAGTATCTAGTAAAAACATTCAGAGAATGATGACATAATAAAAAAAAAATCTGAATTCTAGTTAGACAAGGAATGATAATAAAAGGGCCTTGTGTGACACAAGAAGTCTAAATAATGGAGGTGAATGGCTTGGCAGGGACTGAAGGCTCTTGACAGGCACTTCTATCCCAATGGGCATACCAAGGCGGTAAGTGACAAATAAGCTTGTATGTGGATTGTAGGTTCTTTTAATGAGTTCTTAGTCATTAAGAACCTCAATATTGAGGTATGTATTTTCTGAATGAGTGTGCACCCTTCCACACAGAAGAACTCGATCTAAGGAAAGCAGTCCTACCCCTATTTGGAAGTCCACAAGCTTCAGAATAAGGCATTACCTTTGGAAAGTATACTTTTGTTCTACATTAAAGTACACCCAACTCCCACAGACGGTCCATTATCTTGACTTATTTTGAGAAAAAGTGACTACACTATCCAATGGCACCTTATGAATTTGGGGGCAAAATGAAGTGGAGGAGAAGCCTGAATGCAGTTTTCAGAACTGGTTTTAAGGAGCACAGACTTATTAGGTATAATTTAATCCGTAAGCAGAGGGAGATATTGGATCCAGTCAGATTTCCATCAATATCTCAACTGATATGCAGTCAAGAGCAGCTCTATGGCATATCATAGTGATGATAACCTAGCAACATTGGAATGAAATTCACTGATGGAAGCTTTCAGTACAAAGAGAAATTGAATAATATCTTTAAAAAGAAAGGAGACTAAGGCTAGTCCTGCTGAAATGCTAGTCATCAATAACTATTTGAAGTGCTTATGTATGCAAGTGTACTAAAATCTCATTGTTCTTCATAGAAAAAAGACAAACAATGCTCTTCATTAGGCATGGGGATTAGGCACCAAACTGACCTGTTTTTGTTGGTTCTTTAAGAAGAAATTTGGGAGGGCACCTGGGTGGCTCAGTCAGTTAAGCGTACGACTTTGGCTCAGGTCGTGATCTCATGGTTTGGGGTTCAAGCCCTGTGTCAGGCTCTGTGCTTACAGCTCAGAGCGTGGAGCCTGTTTCAGAATCTGTGTCTCCCTCTCTTTCTGCCCCTCCCCCATTCATGCTCTGTTTCACTCTGTCTCAATAATAAATAAACATCAAAAAAAATTTTTTAAATAAAAAATCAAAATATACAAAGAAAGAAGCAACTTGGGTCATTCTAAATTTTTGGCGACTTTACAGAGATGATGTGTCTGAGAAGTACTTTGGTGTCACGAAACTAATACAATTACATTCCCCTTCTCATTCTCTATTTCAGTTCAGGCTGTCTTAACTGTCTGGTTAGATGTCTGGTCTAATAAAACTTGCTTTCCATTAAGTGGCTGGTGACAGCTTGAGAGTCATTGTACTGTGATGCAGAAAATGACCCACTTTTAAATGGGTTAATGATCAAACATTAATGGGAAAACTCACTGAAAACAAGCCAACTTCTGTTTGTACTAGTGACCACTCAATGGTCAATTGCCTCCTTCCCACCTTTTAAATAGAATGCTTCTCTTAACACTCCTAATCCGTGTGCCTTCCCGATCATTGTCCATTCCATCTGTGTTTTAAATATTAATTCCTCTACATTTTAAGCCACCCCCCTTGTGTCCTCTCCTCTCACTTGGGTACCTCGCTGTGCCAGAGCTGCTGTGCACCGCCTCGCTGAACAGATCACCCTCTTCATCTTCCTTGTTTGACTCCGCTCCACCCTGGCACGTCTGTTCCCTTCCAGCACTTCATTGGCTGGCATTCCCGCACAGCAGAACCACATTTTGATTCACAGTCTGTTATTCTGTCTTTCGGCTCCAACCATTTGGCTGCACATCTGAATAAGCCTGGAGAAGAAAGTCGCCTTGCATGTGGATGGGCCGCGCTGAGGGCTCTCACCGGAGATGTGGTTCTCATCGGCACAAACAACGTAAACACAAAAATGAAGCTTTCCTTTGCCGCCCTTGTCAAATTTCCTAGTTCCGACCATGTTGTCCTACTACCTCCCTGCCCCCTTTCTCACCATTTTACTAAAATGCTTTTTTTTTTTTTTTTTTTTTTTTTTTTAAGAGTAAGAGATCTGGTGCAATAGGGAATCAGAGCCCTTGGATGAGGTGGTAGTAAGGGTGGGCGCGGAGAGTCAGCTGTGGGGACCATTAGACACGAGATGGGGGAGGGTGTAAAAAAAGGCTTTCTTAGAGCAAGGGAATAAAAAGAGCACCCTTCTATGATGTCTTTCTAGAATGATATTTAAAATTCTATTGTGTGAATGTAATCCCTCACTGAGAGAATTTCTTATGCTACACTGTGCTCAGAAAATCAGTATTATCAGTGACTCCATTCTTCTGGCTGCCTAAAATATAGCAATCTGACTTTCAAATGTACTTAATTCATTAATATATATGAAAGTGAAACCAGCACAGCTGGAAACAGCTTTCCTTTAATTAAATTCGCCATGATGCAAAGTGTTTTAATATATAGACTTATGATATTGTCTTTTTTAAAATCATGCTTGCATGCATGACCTCAAAATCCCAGTTATTTTTCTGTTTCCATTCTATATTAGAGATGATTTTCTTACCAGATTTTTCATTATTTATATCATAGAATAGATATTCAAGATTGGCTAAAACATGGTAGTAGGTCCACCTCATAGATTATTTATTTCTTTGGATTTTGAGGTAATAAATAGACTCAGCTATGCATTCTTGGTTGTAAGTATCAGCTCTCTATTTTGGCTATTAGGCAGAGATGGAATTTATGTTCAGGATATCAGGATGCTCATGGAATCCACATAAAGCTGAAAAGCCATGTTCGGAAAAGGGGGAAAAAGCAAGAAAACAAGGGCCACTAGACTTCAGAAACCACACTGAACTCATGTTTCAGGTAACATCTGAAGGCTGTCATGCCGGCTGTTGGACCCTGTCCTGTCGCACGGCTGGCAAACACAGTCCATGGGCACTGGGCATGAATGCATCTGACTGGCAGAGGGTGGATGATATGGGCCTAGGCTGGCTGCCAGGGTAGAGAGAGGGAGTTACAGCTATAACAGTAAGTGGGAAACCCTTCAGTCAATAGTCTGCCTGATGTCAAATATCCGCATGTATGAAAAAAGCTTAGATTGTGGAGGACAAACAAAACAAGTCACAACCAGAGACTATTTACTAAACAGTAGAAAACCTCAGGGTCTTTCTTTTCTACCAAATAATAACACAAATCATGTGTTGTCCTGTCTATTGTACACCGTTACAAGGGGACTGGTCATTGTCCATGACGCTTTATGGTATGATTTCCTAAATACTGATTTTGTTTAAAAAATCTGCATAATGATTTTGCTCATTCATCTTCAGAAAACCCAACCTAAGGGGCACCTGGATGGCTCAGTTGGTTAAGTGTCCGATGTCAGCTTGGGTCATGATCTCGTGGTTCATGGGTTCAAGCCCCGTGTCAGGCTCTGTGCTGATGGGTCAAAGCCCGGAGCTTGCTTTGGATTCTGTGTCTCTCTCTCTTTGCTCCTCCCCAGCTTATACTCGCTCACTCTCTCTCTCTCAAAAATAAATAAACCCTAAAAAAATGTAAAAAAAATCTAATCAGATGAATCCTTGAAAAGCTGTAGTCAGAGCAATGGGGATGATGAATGCAGAATTACTTGCTAGGAAGACAGAGAGAGGTAGCCACAAGCCAAGGAGTGGGAGGCTGTCTCTTGAAGTCAAAAAAAGCAAGAAAAAGGATTTTCCCTAGAGCCCCGAGGAAAGAAAGCTGCCTTGCCAAAAACCTTGAGTGAAGTCCAGTGAGACCCATAACACTTCTGCCCTCCAGAATGCTGAGATAAATTTTGGTGTTAGGATGCTGTTTGTGGTCATTCCTTACATAGTGATGTATTACGGGAACAATAGAAAATCACAGTCGTTCTGTGTGTCAGCAGGTAGAAGGTGCCCTTCCCCTTGCTTTGCACACAGACCAGGTAAGACTCAGGAAAACGAAAGGACTGACTCAATAACAAAATGAAATCAAGCACTAAGCCCCTAGATCAACCTGGTTCTCCTCTTCTTTGCAACACGTTTGCAAGGGTTCAATAGAAACGCATTTACCCTGTGCATGTCTTACTGTGAAATTGTCAGTTTGAGGACTACACATTACACATCAGTAGAAGGATTTCCAGAAACAGACATTTCTGAAGTTGCTTATTAAAAATCCAAAATTTGTAGGGATTAATGTAAATGTTAATATGAAGAGAAAGGCGTTGCCAATATGCACAGTGTGCTTTTGGTTTCTATTTGAACACAACACATGCAGACAAAAGACTTACCTGTAATTGAGGCTAGATTTTTCAATGTTCCACTTATCTACTCCTATAAAACTTACATCATCCCTTCTGTTACCATTTGCAAGCATGTGAAGTTGAGGGGAAATCTACACCTCAGGGCGAACGTTGCATTGTAGGTTATGCCCTCTTCAAGACCGGCTATCAAAGTAGAAGTAATTCTCTAAAGGTTAAAAGAGGGAATATTAGTGCACACTTCATTTATCAAATCCTAGAGTTGATAGGAAGTTTCATGACAGTTTGTTTTCAGGACTTTCCCATATTTAATTATATTATAAATTGGTGACTTCACTGTTCAAGGGAAATAAAATATGGACAATTAATCCTTCATGACTATCAGTCCCTGATAATGTAAACTTTGCAGGCATGTTCAGCCGAATGTAATTGTACATGCTGACATTGTTAACCATCGAGTCCATGAATTTCCATCCTATTTTATGGTATTTTTATGAGTTTGTGGTAATATGATCATTTCTCAAACACAGAGAAAATAATATGAAAAATACACATACTAAAGTTGTGAGCTTTGCCTCCTCAAAGAAAGGTATACATAGATGAAATGTTGACTGATCTACTCCATCCTTGATATAAAAAACTTACATTCTAAAAAATCAAAATCTATCTAACAATAGCTCAACTTCATTATAACAGCGACTAAATCTATGGAAATTTAGTAAATTATACCAAAAGAGGACTACCTACAACAGTGACAACTGTATTGTTTGATGTATCAGACTGACTTCTACAACTTTGAAATAAATAATAGTTTGACTTATCTATACCATTAGTGTGATTGTCTCTTCCAGATACTTGATTTAAAATAATTTTAAAAGAGTTCATATATAAATGCCGGGGACCAATTCTATATTCCTCTGAGGTACAGAATGCCAAGCATTTTATAGCTTCATATTTTAATAGTCTTTCTTTGGAAGTGTGATATATATAGCCAGAGCCCACATCGTAGCTGTATAGCTCAAGAATTTTAACCACACAAACACCATCTGGATCAAGGAATAGAATATTTTCAGCTCCATAGACCATCTCCCAGAACCAGTAGAGACAGGATAACTAACACCCTCTACCATACCCCCCACCTTCGCTACTCCCAACTCTGCACCACCCACTCCCTGTCTCCACCCTGCCCTTCACCCAGTCTTCATTTTCCTCTTTCTTGTCTCCATAAAGCTAACCCCCTTATTTCTAACCTCAGAGATGGAATTTGCTGATTTTGAATTTTGTGTTTATGTCATATATGCATCTTTTCTCCTAAATGGCATGAGACATCATGTGGCTTAGAGCAGAAGTTTCTAATTCCATTTTTATTGTAATTATTTCATTTTATGAATATACCGAAGTGTATCCACCCATTCTACCTTGTTAGACATTGGTTGTCTGTTGTATTCTTAGCTCTTACTTCATAATCGCCTCATTCATGTATGTCTTTTGGTACATATTTCTGTGCTTATATCATCAGGAGCACAACTGCTGGGTCCTGGGGAATGTGTTAGTTCAGATTTGGTAGATATTGCGGACACTTTCTGAAGATGAGTAGTATTTGTATTTCTTTTTTTTTTTTTTTTTGCTTTTTTTTTTTTATTTTTTTTTATTTTTGAGAGACAGAGAGAGACAGCTGGAGCAGGGGAGGGTCAGAGAGAGAGGGAGACACAGAATCCGAAACAGACTCCAGGCTCTGAGCTAGCTGTCAGCACAGAGCCCGACGCGGGGCTCAAACCCACGAACCGTGAGATCTGACCTGAGCTGAAGCTGGATACTTAACCCACTGAGCCACCCAGGCGCCCCAGTATTTGCATTTCAACAACAGTGCATAACATTTCCGGGTACTCCTGCCTCAGTTGACATAGATATTCAGCCTTTTTTAATTTAGCCCTTCGTCTGGTTGCATAGTGGTATTATGTTATTAATTCAACTTACCTGATGGCTGAGTTTGAAGGTCTTTTCATCTGTTTATTTAGATGTACTAAGTAAGGGGTATTTAATTCAAATGGAAGAGCAGGCCATGGAAGTTTGGAGAAGGTGCTTCAAGAATGACTGCATTTTTGAGCTGGACATGGAAGATTAAATATGACAATTTGTCTGGTAGACACAAATGATGTTGAGGTGCAGAAAGAAGGAGGAATTTCAGGATTAGGTGGTTCAGAGTGGTGATCGCTGTCACAGAAAGAAACAAAGGTCTAAAAATATGTTAATTCTTAAGGAGTCCAGATGAGGCCAACATATCTAGAGCATAAAATAAATGGAGGCGGAAATAGAAGAGAATTCTATGAAAGAGAATTCAGTCTAAGTTGGGAAAGGGGGTTGACTGTTCTTAGGAAAGAGATGGGGCTCTTATTTAGGAAATAAATAAATATATAAACTTCTATGTAGTTGTTAATAACATTGATTATGAAAGTAATCATAAATGGAATCTAATAGAATTTCCAAAGAATAAAGAACACATTTTATATTTCTGAAATAGATTTATTTTTCTTATTTTTGCTGCATGTAACATTTTTATCTTGTAGAAATCCGTGCATGCCCATAAAGCAGACAGATTTAGATCCCATTAATGATTAATATTGTTTCAAAATTGAAATCCATGATTCATTGTTTGTACAGAAGTGAGCTCTAATATCATGAATGAATAATACAAAATATTACACAAAGGAATTCATGCTCATTCAATGAATAAAATGGTAGACAACTTTTGGATAAGCTACACAAATTATTTTACTAAGAAATCAGTCTGTATACAAAAAGGAAAACTGAGTTTAGGGCAATAAATTAAAACTATGAAAGCAGTGGAGTTTTATACTTAAAAGTTTTTTAATGTTTAATCATTTTTTGAGAGAGAGAGAGAGAATGAGAGAGAGAGAGCAAGTGGGGGAGGGGCAGAGAGAGAGGGAGACACAGGATCTGAAACAAACTCTAGGCTCTGAGCTATTAGCATAGAGCTCACACTGGACTCGAACTCGGGAATCACGAGATCATAACCTGAGCTGAATTCAGGCTTATTGGACTGAGCCACCCAGACGCCCCCATCACTTCACTTCACTTTAGAATCACCTGCGGAGCCTCTAACCCCCCCCTCCCCCCCCCAACACCCAGCTTTCACTGCATATCAATTAAATTAGACCGGCTGGAGGTGGAGCCTGGCCTCAGTAGCTTTAAATGTCACCAGGTGCCTCGGAGGGGCACCAGTTTGAGAACCATTATGCCGAACGAAGGTGGTGTTTCTCTTTGCTGCATGAGGCCAAACGTGTTTTTCACGGCAGTTATACTCCATTTTCCATCTCCAGCTGCAGCGGGTGAGTGTTTCTGTTGTTTTCCGCTTCCTCTGAAATTTTGTGTTATTCAGTTTTAAAAATTTTGTCAGCTGGTAAATGAGTTACAGCATTTACTTGTGGCGTGGTTTGTATTTCCTTTGGTTGCTAGTGGGGTCGGATAGTTGTTTTTTATGCAAGTGGGCCGTTTCTGTTTTTTTTTTTCACCTGCAAAAAGCCTTTTCGTGTTTTTGTCTGAAGTTGTACAGGTTTGTCTATTTTTAGCTGATTTGGTAGAAAATATTTATATTTTGTGAAAATCCTTTGACAGATGTACATCTTTATTTGTCCTTGAGAGTTCTGGCCTCTTCCTCCATTGTTAAATGCCCCCCACCCCCCCATCCCCGCCTTGTTTCCAAAGTATGAACTTCACCAATTTTGTGTGGCTAGAGCATCTGTTGAGTTGGTTATGTTTTTCTCCTTCAATCTCAATGTAGTCTAGTATTTTTTTTTGTTATTTGTTTGAAAGAGAGAGGGGGGGGGCACCAGCGGGGGAGGGGCAGAGAGAGAGGGAAAGAGAAAATCCCAAGCAAGCTCTGGGCTCCAACTCATGAAACCGTGAGATCATGACCTGAGCCAAACCAAGAGTCAGATGCTTACCTGACTGAGCCACCCAGGTGCCCCTCAGTGTAGTCGAGTACTTTTTAATTGAACTAGGCATGTGTTCCTTGAAAAAGCCCTCTATGTCCAAGCCATATTATTTCAATGTATAGCTAGATACAATTTGCTAATGTTTAGTAAATTTTCATCAGTTATTTTGAAATTTGTCAATACTTTTCTGTGTGTTTATGTATGGTATTGCTTTCTCTCAGATTTAGTGTAACGTCTATTTAAAATTCTTTGCTCCACACAGGCTTTCATTTATATTTTAAGAAAGTAACTTATTTTTCCATGTGGAACATTTTTGGTTTTAAGGCAATGAAATCAGTTAAGTCTACATTGTAAAAAAAACAAACAAAAGCAACCTAACTCACTAAATATAAATCCTAGATTTTCTATTTTTTAGCTCTGTAAACTTCTGACATTAATATACTAGCATATTGTAGGTGAGAGTGTCTTCGGATAATGAAGTAAGAAAAAGTAGTTAAAGTTCCCCATCAGCTTTTCTTTTTTATTCGTTCTTAGAAGAGCGAGCAAAGCTGTAACCTGGCACATTTTGTCAGGTGACTCAGTAGAAGTAGTCTGGCAGAAGATAAGACTTGGATGAACAGTCAAAGCAGTGTCTAATTCAAACCTTATCTCTGTTGCTTCCTAGCTTGTGGTCTTGTAGATTATTCTATCCATATGCCTCAGTTTCCTCACCTGCAAGATAATAAACAGTAGCTTGCTCACAGATTTGCCGTGTGCATTAAATGAGCTCATATTTGCAAAGCATTTAAAGTAGTTCTGGTACATTAAGAACTACATATGGGATTGTGAAATAATCAGTAAACAGGATGCATGGGTACTTTTTTCAGGTCCCATGCCTTCCCACCTTTTCAAATCCTGACTGTAACGTAATTTCAAATATATTTAACCTGCTTGTCGATTTCTCTAGGCATATGCATAGCACACTTTTTTTTTCTTTTTCTTTTTTTGGCACTGAGATGAGTTCTTTGACTCTGTTTTTGTTTGCTTGTTTGTTTGTTTTTGGTTTTCTAAGTATTATAGAGGTAAAATAATTTGTTTCACAAATCATGTCTTTCCCCTCCTTTCTGTCATTATTTGTTACTGATGCTGTTGGTTCTGGGTGGGTATTCCCCTCCTCTGTCACTTTTCTCCCTGACGGTCACAGCAAACATTCTGGCCACTCGTGTGACTTCTGGGTATTCCCAGGAAATCTTTGGTGCTGATGAGCAGTGGCTAGTTTGGGGAGAGCCCCTACCCACTTGCACCGAGGCTGCATCTCTGCCCTTGTTTTATTTTGTTTTCTTCCACATTTGGGGAGGTCCTCACAAGGAAGATGAAAATTCATCATCTTGGCATTGCTCTCTGATTAGGGATTAAAGAAGCTGGTTGTCTATCCTGTCAGTTTGATCCTCAGATGAAACCTGTGTAAAAGCACTTCTACCATGAATAATGTAGAGGGGTGCACAAACCTATACACCGAAACTAGTTAAAAGTGTGGGGAATATATTTATATCCATTTCTTATTAAAAATGACTAAGTCTGATGACACGTGCAGATGAAATTCTTATATATAAGAAAGAGGATCTCCCCCCCCTCCCCCCAGTAACTAATGATCATGTTTAGGTTAAATGTGGAGATACAGAAGTCTTGCCATTGCAGGAATGACATTCCTTTGTATCTGATATCATGCATCTAGAGAAATGCCACCATGATAGGGAGTTTGGGCTCCCCCTAGAAGTCTCTGCAACTGACTTTTTTATAAACTCATTCGAAGGTTCATCCTACATGTGTTTCATCCTAGGAATAGAAATCTACCCATGAAAAATACCTTGCCTGCATTAGCCATCTTCAGAGAAAGGTATAATTATCTTTCATTGTCTCTTTCCTGAACTAAAAATAGTTCCATCTCTTCTAGAAGAACTCCAGAAATTTCTCTGTCTTCATACTCAGCCTTACAAATGGAGTTGCTAAGACAACACAGAACACAGCTTCTGACAGGAATGCGGGAGCCAAATTCATTTCATTAGCGAGAAGAGCTTCTTAGATGATAATGCTATGCATTGGAATTCCCTTTATGGCCACTCTTTTCATTTTTATTTATTTAAATGAATATAATTTATTATCAAATTGACTAACATACAGTGAGTACATTGTGGTCTTGGTTTGGGGTAGATTCCCATGAGTCATCGCTACCATACAACATGGAGTGCCCATCCCAACAAGTGCCCTCCTCAATGCCCAGCACCCATTTTCCCCTCTCATTCTCCCCACCCTGTCACCGATTTACAACTCTTTTTAGACTGGACAACGAATGTACCTTTACCCCCTTCCCCCCACCCTTTGAGGTACAGTTGGTATTTAGGTGTCGGTTTGAAACAAGTGATTTTTTTTAAGACCCTCTCAAACTTTAAAAAAATATCACTGTTACCTTTTCTCAGTTCATAATTCAGTTTATAGCAGAACATCATTTGTTCTCTTTATGGACTCACAGATAGCTTGTGTTTTAACTGCTCCGTGAACTAGTCATAATGACATTAATTAGGCCCCTCCTAGCCTCTCAATTTTAGAAACCTGAAGTGTTCTTGTAAGGCCTAAATCAAGGTTCGATGCAGTCCTACATTTTGAACCTCTCACCCCCCCCCCCCCCCCCCCCCCCGCAGCTGCAGGTCCTTTCAGACAAACTGAAGTGTGAGTCCACACCCCCAAAGTCTGCCAGCAAGAGTGTCACAGGTGAGGAGTACTGATCTGGGTTTCCAGAAAAGGATGAGTGGACGTCCTTTTTATCAAAATCACCATGCTTGAAGATCATTTTCATCACTATCTACACCTTTTTCATATTTTAACTCAAAAGTTATTAAGACATTCATGTAAGTGGGTCTGGGTACTAATCCTCATGGTTAGGTTTTCTGTTCTGATCTCTGGGAGGGCCTGTTTTGTAGACCGTATTTCTAATTAGGTAAATTTTGGTTTTTACTCTTGGTAATTTCCTTTCTGTCTTCCTCCTTTTTGCTTTTCAGCCGGGTTTCTCTCCTGACCGTCTTGCAGTCACTGTTCCTCAGAGCCCCTCCTCTGGGCTCCTGCGTGCATCTGCCCTCCTCTGACATGCCCGGGGCTCCAAAACTGTCCATTCTCTCCTGCTCTTTGTCCACAACCCAATGTCCCAGGGCCTCACCAGCTTATTTCACTTTGTTTTAAAAAATGAAGTCACGAGATTAATACATTATGTGAATATCATTTAAACGAGAATCGTTAATCTGAAGAATTCATAGTTGATAAACTTTGGGCTACACGGAACTTCCTGGTGGCCCTAAGTCCTATTTCAGGCACCTGCATTGTCTGAATGAGATGGCATGTCCATGCACAAAGGGAGTGTCTACTTTACTGGGTACCCATGGAACATTTTCTCTATTTTTTCCATCCAGTGCTATTCATTTATTCTTCCATTCTGACCCTTGAAGCTTTAATTTCATACTACCCCAGACAGGAGGAGTGGGCTGTGGGTCTTCGCAAAAACTTTAGACTTTGCTAAGGAAACGTGTATGGATTGAGTTGGAAGGTTTGGTTGAAGAGTGGTCATTTGGTCCCATTCTGATCCTGAAAGGGCACATCTGAATATATGTCTGAAACACGGTACTCCAATGCATTGTTTGTATGTGGTCATATTAGAATATATCCAATCCTTTGCAAAAAAAAAAAATCTAGACTGAGATGGAGAAGGTAAAATCAGCAGAGACTAACTCTCCTCCTGATATTCTAAGTTGAGAGGGAAGTGACCCAATAGAGCAAACTTTGCAAAAACTCTAAGTAAACTCAAAAATTCAACCCAATGAAATGTTAGTGGCCTAGGCAATCTTGAAACGATCACATGCTGCCTTTCATTGGCTCCATGTTTTGATTAAATCAAACTCAAGTAAAATGTTTGTGTTCCCTCTACTACAAATTTTGAAATGAATTTGTTTCAGCCCCTCTGTGGTACGGCAATCTGTTAAATCAGCATTTCCAATCATAACTCTGAATCTAGACAACTGATTAGTAGCACTGTCTCTACTTTTTGAGGTATAATTGACACGACAATTCAAGTGTAAAGAATAATGATCCAATATGCATTTATACTGGGAAATGATGGCCACAGTCAATCTGCTTAACATCTATCACCATACTAGTGATATTGGGAATAATTTCTTTCTTGTGATAGGAACTTTTAAGATCTATTCTCTTAACAACTTCCAAATATGCAGTGTTGTATTTTTTAACTTTGGTTGTCATATTGCCTATTACAACCCCATGACCTATTTTGTACTTGAAAGTTTGTACCTCTTGATGCCTTTTTTTCTCACCCTCTACCCCTGCCTCCGGCAACCACCAATCTGTTGTCTATATCTATGAGGTTGGCATTTTGTTTTGTGTTTAGATTTCATGTATAAAGGAGATCAAATCACATTTGTCATTTTCTGACTTATTTCATTAAGTGCAATACCCTCAATTCCATCTGTGTTGTTGCAAATGGCAAAATTTCATTCTTCTTTATGGCTGGGTGATATTCCATTGTGTGTAAATGCCATATTTTCTTTATCCATTCATTGACTGATGATCAGTTAGGTTGTTTCTATATCTTGGCTTTTGTGATAATGCTGCAATATAATGGAGTTGTATATATCTTTTCAAATTAGTGTTTTCATTTTCTTTGAGTAAATAAATACCCAGTAGTGGAATTACTGGATCATACAATAATTCCATTTTTAAATTTTTTTATTTTTTGAGGAGCCTCCATACTGTTTTTCACAGTGGCTGCACCAATTTACATTTCTCCCAACAGTGTGCAAGAAAGGTTTACCTTTCTCCATACCTTTGCCACTTGTTTCTAGTCTTTTTGATAATAGCCATTCTCACAGGTGTGAGGTGATATTTCATTGTGGTTTTGCTCTGCATTTCCCTGATGATTAACGATGAGCATCTTTTCACATATCTGTTGGGCATCTGTATATCTTTGGAAAGATGTCGGATTAGGTCCTCTGCCCATTTTTAAAATCATATTGGTTTTTTGGTGGTTGTTGTTGTTGTTATTACTGAGTTTTATGAGTCCTTTATATGTTTGGATATTAACCCCTTACTAGATATGATTTGCAGATATTTTCTTCCATTTGATAGGTTGCTTTTAATTTTGTTGTTAGTTTCCTGTGCTGTGCAGAAGCCTTTAAATTTCTACTTAAAGTCCCGCTTGCTCATTTTTGTTGCCTCTCCTTTTGGGGTCAAATTTAAAAGGTCATCCCCAAGACCAATGTCAAGATGCTTTTCAGCCTACCTATGTCTTCTTCTGGGGGCTTTATGGTTTCAGGTCTTACCTTAAAATCTTTAATTGATTTTTGAGTTAATTTTTGTGTATGGAGTAAAATAGTGGTCCAGTTTCATTCTGCACATGGCTGTCCGGTTTTCTCAGCACCTTTTATTGAAGAAATTGTTTTTTTCCCATTGTATACTCTTGGCTCCTTTGTTTTAAATTAATTGACCCTACATGTGTGGGTTTCTTTCTGGGCTGTATTCTTGCTTCATTGATCTGTGTGTCTTTTTTTGTGCCAACTATTTTGATTACATAGCTTTG
Source organism: Suricata suricatta (assembly GCF_006229205.1). Lineage (NCBI taxonomy): Eukaryota > Metazoa > Chordata > Mammalia > Carnivora > Herpestidae > Suricata > Suricata suricatta. Next base: position 8,078,566 of record NC_043713.1, read on the forward strand.
TATGCGTTTCTTACAAGTGTAAAATAAACTGAATAAAATAATTCTTATATTTTCAATAAAATAGTTTAGTAGATATTCTGAAGTAGGAAAAAAATCTTTGACCTTAAGCTTCACATGGTCTCTAAGTTTTTAGATATACTGTCCCTCATAAGAGAAAATGCACAGAAACAACAGACTAAGAAAACAGAGTCAAAAGAATCCAAGATGGCCAAATTCCTTCCACTACACAATAATTAAGTCTCTTATGTTCATGGAGGATAACAGACATCAAATTTTAAAATTTCAGCAAAAATCTAGAAACCACTGAGCTACTGCACAGTGGTGAGAGAACTGAAAATATTACAACTGAAAATGGCAATGCTCATGATTAACAGATCAATAGGCAAGTCTAATAGCAAACATACATACTTGATGAAATTTCACTTCCAATCCACTTTCTGAAAGGGCTAAAATGAAAAACTATAAATTCAAATTTGTAAGAATCTGCTGCACCTGCAGCTGTCATTCATGACCTGAGGAAGGACAAAATGGTCTGATCACTTGTAAAAAATAAGTTTTCAGTATTTGAGAAAATGTAAAATATATTTCTATCTGACTAATGAAGAAAAAAGAATAAAAAAGAAAGAACTCCTTACAGTAGAATCCAACTACTGTAGATTGAAGGATGGAATAAATGATGACAATACAGAGGATGAATGATTATACTAACGGGAGATATTGATGAGAGATAGCATACTTATATTAGCTTGGATATCTTCCCATATACTAGTTTTTAATTAAAATTTAAAAAATAGTAATTTTAAAGGAAACACTGGTAGGCAACACTAACAAAGATCAAAGGCTATCATCACCAATACTGGGACAAATTGACATGTACCTCCAGACATTATACACTGAGAAGGACACATTGTCATTTCAGATGAATTCTGTAAAAAGAAAAATAGAATCCTGATTTGCATTTTGGGACACTTTATATATATAGCTCTCCTATAATCTGAAAAAAAATCAACAAGCACAAAGAAAGACTTAGGAACTATTTCATAGTGAAAAAAAACTATAAAGACATGACAATTAAATGCAATCTAATATTGATTGGAATGTGAGTTGGATCTTGAGCAGGAGGCAGGGGAAGGGAAGCTGTGGTCATGAATGGTCATGGCAGACAATGTATTTCTCACAAAAACAAGGACATTCTCTGCCATGACTACAGTGCAGTTATCAATTTTAGGAAATGTAACATTGATACAATTTTTATGTAATCCACAGTTGGTATGTTTTTCTTAGTTTAATCCTTTATTATTTAGCAACCTGAAGTTCCAGTTCTAAGTTCAGTAATTTCAGTTTTTGATTTTAATGGCTGTAAACCCACCACCACCACCATCACCACCACCCACCCAAAAACTACCTCACAGAGACTTTTGGAAAATTTTTGGAGCCCACTTTATAATAGTCTATTAATTAGATTGTTCCTGTTTTTATTTGGTACTGAGCTGACAATGAGCTCATTTCAGGAGTAGAACCTTCTAGAATTCTGTTCACAGTCCATATTTAAAGTCCTCAGTTGTCCCAATATTAACCTTCATAGTCACTTTTTAGCCCTTTTAATTCAGTCAATATATATATGAAAAAGAGGAATGATGCTTCCAATTTATTCATTTGATAAAAAATAAACATTAGTATCCATATTATGTTTGTACTTATGTGTGTGTATATATAGTCTGTGTATGTGTATACCATGTGTATGTATGTGTAAATATATATATAGGGTGTGTGTGTATGTATAGAAACTAGTGTGTGAGAGAACGAAGAAAATAGAAATGATGAATTTTGTTAATACATACATGAGAAATTCTTTTACTGTTCTTGCATGTTAAATAAGTTAATATTTTAAAAATTCATCAATATCAACAATGTGTGGCAAGAGTAATACACCATGAGAAGCAGTTTGTTCCACATAGACAAGGTTGGATTACCATTCTAGAAGTCATTAAATCAATGCATTACATTAAGAGATTTAAGGAGAAAAACATAAACACCTTACTATATGTAGAAGGGCATTTGATCGAATTCAATTGTCATATCTAACAGAATTTAGACCAAACTAGGATAAGAATGTAACTTCCTAAATGAGATCTACAAGCCTTTAGCAAGTCTATTTTATGATAAAAAAACATGGCGGCTGTATGACGGAAACCAATCAGTCAGCATAACAGAGGTCCCGGAAAGTCACAGGTGTATATGGTGGGGGGAGGGGTGTGGGGGGTGCAGTGTGTGTGCATACGTTTGTGACAAAAGTGGCACCGTAGGGCAGTGGTGAAAGCAGATTCTTTTCAATAAATTTCACTATTATAGTTGTTTACTCTCTGGAAAATAACTCAACTTTTGCTAATCATACAACACATGTTTACATTCCTTTTGAATTGCAGCCCTGCATTTGAATAAGCAACAGCAAATCTCTTAAAAGATAACATAAGAAAATATTTACAAGGCTTTAGATGATTAAAGTAATTCTTTTTCTAATGTTTATTTATTTTAAAAGGTTGATACTACTTATGATATCCAAGTTAAAACTTCCCCTTATTAAAAATCATCACTAATGGAGGCCAAAGTCAAACTGCAGAGTAGGAGAAGATGTGTGCAATTGGTAATACAATTTTAAAAAATCAGCTCATACATACCAATAAGAAACTGATAAGGGACATGAGAAAAATAGACAGAAGCCTTGAAATCACATTTCGAAATATGATGAGATGCCCAATAAATGTATAAAATATATAAAAATGTGATCAATGCCATTAGTAAACTAGGAAATAAAAATAAACCATAAAGAGACAGCATCACGAAAACACCAGCACGACTCACGTTAAAATGGTTGCTGGACTCTGTGCAGATGAGAACTATGGGAACTCTCAGTAGCTGGAAAACCATTGATCTTATTTAACAGTGTCAAATACTCAGATACCCATACGACTAACCCTGTAATTTCCCTCGTTGGTATTTAGACAACAGCAACTCGAGCATATAGGCACCAAGAGAACATGCGTGGGAACTCTAACAGCATAATTATTTCCAGAAGCCCCAAACAGAGCAAATCAAACGTGGAATACATAAATAGCGATATAGTCATATACTAGGATGCTATATAGCAAAATAAATAAAAGAATCACAGCAACATGCCATACTAGATAAATCTCATAGAAATATTGAGCAGAAGAAATACTCAAAGGAATAGAGACAGTTTCACTCATGTTTATATAAAGTTCAAAGAAGACAAAAATGAATGCATACTTGAGTGATGAAAATATAAGAAAACACAAGTGAGCGATTTCTCGAAAGGTTAATTTAGTGGTTGTATTCTAGGGGGACAGGCTGTAATCCAGAATGAGAGCCGTATCTTCTTCTTGTCTTGGGTCCTGGGATAATGTGTTCTCTGTGTATTCATTTGTTAGAGTGCATACTTTGACTTATTTTTTTAAGTTGACTTATTTTGAGACAAAGAGTGAGAAAGGAATGGGGAGCAAGAGAATCATAAATAGGCTGTGTACTGTCGGTGCAGAGCCTGACACAGAGCTTGAACTCACAAACCGAGGCTCAAGCTTCTGCATGGGGAGATCATGACCTGAGCCAAAATTCAGAGTCAGAAGCTTCACTATCTGAGCCACTCAGGTGCCCCTGTACATTTTGATTTAAAGTTTTCCTCTAGTTACGGTACTTGCCCAATTAAAAATTTAATAGTAACCAAAGATTGCCTTAGCAGAAAAATTCTGATAAATGAAGAAGCAAAAGTAAGATGAATTTTGATAAAGATCTTAAGTATTGATTGGGTTTTCTTTTTTAAAAAATCAAACTCCTAGATACAGAGAACAGATTGGTAGGTGCAAGAGGTGGGGGTTGGGAGGAGTGGAGAAATGGGTGACCTGGAGCTCTGTGGTCAGTCGAAGGAAATATTGCCTATTAGATAGGTTAATGCTTGTGATTGGTCATATGCCTTATACTCCCCCAAGAAATTAAATACATATTAAAATAGCAATACTTAAATAAAATTTCCAGTTATATTTAATTCTAAGGGACAGGCAAGGTAATCTAATGTTTTTATTTCTCTAGTTTGGTTAACCCTCAAAATAAATTTGAAAAGTCAGAATTACAGATAGAGTATCGATAGAAAACAGAATCATTATTGTTAAATCTTGACTGTACGTATATTCATGGGATTCGTGTGCCCAAGGTGGAATTATAGGAGACAAGAGACATGATATTTATGATAAGCATCTCTTATATAGTTGAAATCCCAAGTCAAAATGCACAAGCTTAAATTTAGACAAATCTTGATCAATATTTATACAAGCTTGTTGATTGAACATCATGTGGCTAGGAGCTAAGCTGGAATTTCTCAAACTTTTTTATATTGGTTTTCAAATATTTTTCATAACTAACTTTTAACAGGCAGAATATCGTATTACATGATTGATTAATAAAGAATGCTGTAGGAAGTATTTCCAAATGTATACCTATTTTATACATAGAATTTGTAGTAGAAGATTTTGATTTATTTGACTTCTTTGGATTAATGTTTATACTGCATGTTATGAAATATTACTGATATCAAAAGAGCACAATGCTTTAAAAGGAAAATGTAGCATGAATGATTTGTGACAATGTGGGCAGAGAAAATTTAAAAGTTAATAATTACCTTATGTTTAGGGTCAAAGAATAGTACACATTTTCCTTGGCTAGTATGTATAATTGGTCTGTGATTGAAAGCTATAATTAGCTCCTGTAGGATTTATAAAAGACAGTAAGATAAATATAATGTTTATTCTTAAGCCTTCTGGGTTGTTGCTCCAGGCTTTCTAATTTACTTGGTATTCATTTTGGTGGGATTTTGGTGAACTCAGGATTTCAAATTAAAAATATTAATTCATTGTAAAGGTATCATTGGTATGGACATCAGAAAACACAAGTTAATTGTGAGCTAATGCAATTCTGTTGTTTGAAGGCATTCAGGTTTTGAGACTTTGACTTTTGAGCTTGATATGTATCTTTGATACTGATCTAGAAAGGGCCCAGCAGCCCTAGGAGACTCCTACAGCATGGAAGGGAAGATCATCCCCATGGATCCTGTCCCTTCGGTGTCTTGACCAGGCAGTAGTTATGTAGAAAAAATAGTCTTTACTCTTTCAGCCCCAACTTGAATTCTTCTCATGATTCTGTTCGCCACGGCTGCAGCAATGCTATGAGAATGTCTTCTATTAGGTAGATTTTCTGATATTTGCACTGGTTTGTTCTTGTTCTGAGTTTTGGAACTACAGAATAGGAATTGAATACAATAACACGATGGCTCTTAAAATATTTGAAGGAGCACATTCCCTAGATCTTAAATCTCCTCTTTTTCTCAGCATACTTGGAACGTAAATGAAAGATTCATAGTTAGGTAGTAAGGGATGTAACTTACTCACTCATTATTGCATATGGTGCACACACACATGCATCCCGTCTATCTGCTTTGCCAAGCAGATTTTAAAAGAAATGCATTCATTTGCAACAGTGATATGATAAAGACCGGAGGGATAGCATAAAGAAGCTTAAGTCATAAAATTCTTAAAGGATGTTTCAAGAACTTCAATTACAAAAGTCTGCTGCTAGACTGGGAACAACATGGAGTCAAGATTAAGACATGCCTTTAAATAGTTCTTGGTGGGTTTAATGGCTTAGAAAAAGCAAGCTCTGTGTAGAGGCTAGTTCAAAGGGACATATATACTTTGGGTCCTAGTTAGGCAGAAAATGCAAAGTAGTGTTTGCCCTTTCTTTTGCATGATTATTTGTTAGACTCCATAATGAATAAAAAAATCATCACACACTTAAAATACATGGGTGTAGAAGTGCCACCAAAGCAAATCAAAGCCACACTAGTCTGCATTGTCCTTGGTCCAGGCAGCTGGTTCTCCACTGTGTGGCTTGTCCAGATGCAGAAACATAAAGTGTGAATGTGCATCTCTATTAACTGCCAGATGGCGTTCCTTCACAATTTTTTCATTTTGCTGTTTGAGATTCATGATGTGTTTTCTTACTACATTAATCTCTTAAAAAGTTCTTCAAGTTAAAAAGACAAACTGTATTTGTGTGTGGGTGTGGATGGACAGATGTGTCCGTGCTTATGTAATAAATAGTCAAATTGTCTTTGTTACCAGCATTTTCCTGGAGACTTATTTTAGGACTGTCTGACTTGTAATCCACCCCCCTGCATGAATCGGCAGTTTAGTGTCACTCTCTCTAATAGTCTGGCCAGCTTTGCCTTCTTATGGTCTTCTACTTCATTCTTAGACTCTGCATTGACACCCTTATCTCGTGTTAAAAGCTTTCATGGCACTCACAATGGAACCGCCTGTCCTTTTGGTGGCTGAAAGTTCTGAATCTGTGTCTTCCCTTCTTCGACCATTTGGATAATTTGTTCCCCATTCTTCATAATGACAGTAAGATCTCAATAGCAGTGAGAAAGAATAGATCATTACAGGACCTTGTACACCCTATATATCACAGTGGCAAACACCAATTACCAACCTAGGTTAGAATTTATTAGGAAGCATAAAATCCACATGCCTATTTTTTCACTGGATTATTTGTGTTTTGGGTATTGAGTTTGATAAGGCTTATAGATTTGGGATACTAACCCTTTATCCAATATGTCATTTGCAAATATCTCCTCCCATTCTGTAGGCTGCCTTTTAATTTTGATTATTTCCTTTGCTGTGCAGAAGCCTTTTATCTTGGTGAGGTCCCAACAGTTCATTTTCGCTTTTGTTTCCCTTGCCTCTGGAGACGTGCCAAGTAAGAAGTTGCTAGAGCCAAGGTCCAAGAGGTTGCTGCATGTTTTCTCCTGTAGGATTTTGATGGCTTCCTATCTTACCTTTAGGTCTTTTACCCATTTTGAATTTGTATTTGTGTATGGTGTAAGAAAGTGGTCCAGGTTCATTCTTGGCATGTCACTGTCCAGTTTTCCCAGCACCATTTGCTGACGGGACTGCTTTTTTTTTTTTTTTTTTTCCTGTTGGATACTCTTTCCTGCTTTGTCAAAGATTAAGTGGCCATCCATTCTGGGTCCTTTTCTGGGTTCTCTATTCTGTTCCATTGGTCTATGTGTCTGCTTTTGTGCCAGTACCATACTGTCTTGGCATTGTGATGCCTTCAGCTTTGCTCTTCTTTTTTCAGTATGACTTTGGCTATTTGGGTTTTTTTCTGCTTCCATGCAAATTTTATTTTGCTTATTCCAGCTTTGTGAAGAATGCTGGTGTTATTTTGATGGGGTTGCTTTGGATATGTAGATTGCTTTGGGTAATACAGACATTTTAACAATATTTGTTCGTCAAATCCACGAGCATGGAATGTTTTCCCATTTCTTTGTATCTTCTTCAGTTTCTTTCATAAGCTCTCTATAGTTTTCAGTGTCTAGATATTTTACCTCTTTGGTTAGGTTTATTCCTTGCTATCAAATGGTTTTTGGTGCAATTGTAAATGGGATTGATTCCTTGGTTTCTCTTTCTGAAGCTTCATTCTTGGTGTATAGAAAATAAAACAGATTTTTGTATGTGGGTTTTCTATCTTGTGACTTTACTGAATTTGTGTATTAGTTCTAGAGATTTTCGGGGGGAGTCTTTTGATTTTTTTATATGTCATTGGCAAATAGTGAAAAGTCAACTTCTTCCTTGCCAGTTTGGACACCTTGCATTTCTTTTTTTTTCTTGTCTGATTGCTGAGGCTAGGACTTGCTGTACTATGTTGAACAACAGTGGTGACAGTGGATGTCCCTCTCTGGTTCTTGACAAAAGAGGAAAAGCTCTCCATTTTCGCCCATCGAGGATGATGGATGACATTAGCTGTGGGTTTTTCGTATATGGCCTTTCTTATATTGAGATATATTCCTTCTAACCCTTCTTTGTTGAGGATGTTTACCATGAATGGATGTTGTACTTTGTCAAATGCTTTTTCTGCATCTATTGAGAGGATTATATGATTCTGATCCTTTTCTTTTTTTAAATATAGTATATAACATTGATTTATTTGCAAATACTGAACCATCCTGGCCATCCAGGAAAAAGTCCTACTTGATCATGGTGAGTGATTCTTTTTAAAAAATTTTCTTAATGTTTATTCATTTTTGAGAGACAAAGACAGAGCATGAGCAGGGGAGGGGCAGAGAGAGAGGGAGACAGACAATATGAAGCAAGATCCGGGCTCTGAGCTGTCAGCACAGAGCCTAACGCGGGGCTCTAGCGCACAAACTGTGAGATCATGACCTGAGCCGAAGTCAGACACCTAACCGAGCACCCCTGCATGATTCTTTGAATGTACTCTTGGATTCAATTTGCTAGTATTTTGTTGAGAAAATTTGCATCTGTGTTCATCAGGGATATTGGCCTATAGTTCTCTTTTTTTAGTGGGTTCTTTGTCAGGTTTTGGAATCAGGGTAATGCTGGCCTCATGAAATGAATTTGGAAGTTTTCCTTCCATTTCTACTGTTTGGAATAGTTTGGGAAGGAGAAGCGTTCACTCTAAATGGTGGAATTGCCCTGAGAAGTTATCTGACCCTGGACTCTTGTATGTTGGGAAATTTTTGATTACTAATATAATTTCTTTGCTGGTTATCAATCTGTTCAAGTTTTCTATTTCTTCCTGGTTTAGTTTTGGTAATTTATGTGTTTCTAGGAATTTATCAATTTCTTACAATTTGTTAAATTTGTTGGCATATAGTTTTCATAATATTTTCTTATAATTGTATTTCTGGTGTGTTTTTATTTCCCCTCTCTCACTTCTGACTTTGTTTAGGTTCTTTCTGTTTTCTTTTTGATAAGGCTGGCTTGGGATTTATCAATTTTATTAATTCTGTCAAAGAAATTGCTGTTAGTTTTGTTCTTTGGGCTTTTGTTGTGTGTGTGTGTGTGTGTGTGTGTGTGTGTGTGTGTGTGTAGATCATTTATTTATGCTCTAATATTTATTTCCTTTCTTCTGCTGGCTTTATGCTTCATTTGTTCTTTTCCTAGCTCCTCTGGGTATAAGGTTAGTTTATATATTTAAGATTTCTTGTTTGTTGGGGTAGGCCTGTATTGCTCTATACTTTTTCTTAGGACCACCTTTGCTACATCCCAAAGGTTTTGGACAATCATGTATTCATTTTCATGTATTTTTAAATTTCTTCTTTAATTTCCTGGTTGACCCATTTATCTTCTAGTAGGATGTTTTTAACCTCCACATATTTGTTGTTTTTCCAAATATTTCCTAGTGGTTGACTTCACGTTTCATAGTGTTGTGGTCAGAAAATACACATGGGATGATCTCAATCTTTTTCGTACTTGTTGAGGTCTGGCTTGCAATGCTGTATGGCATCTATTCTGGAAACTGTCTCATGTGCACTTGTAATGAATGTGTGTTCTGCTGCTTTAGGAGGAAATGTTCTTAATATATCTATTAAGTCCATCTGGTCCAGTGTGTCACTCAAAGTCATTGTTTCCCTGTTGATTTTCTGTTCAGGTGATCTGCCCATAGCTGTAAGTGGAGTGTTAACATTTCCTACTGTTACTGTATTATTTTCAAGGACTTTTTATGTTTGTTATTGTTTTATATATTTGGGTGCATAAATATTTATAATTTTTAGATCTTATTGGATAGTACCTTTTATTACGACACAGCACCCTTCCTCATCTCTTGTCACAGTCTTTGTTTTAAAATGTAGTTTGATATAAGTATTGCTACTCTGGCTTTCTTTTAACATCCATTTGCATGATAAATATTTCTCCATCCCCTTTCTTTCAATCTGTGGGCATCTTTAGGTCTAAAATGAGTCTCTTGTAGGCAGCATATAGATGGGTCTTATTCATCTGTTTTGACGCCTGTGTCTTTGATTTAGTCCATTTACATTCAGAGTAATTATTGATAGATCTGTATTCAGTGACATTTTATTATTTGTTTTGTCATGATTTCTGGAGATTTTCCTATCATTTCTAGTCTTTGTTGCTTTTTGTTTTTGTTTTTGTTTTTGTTTTTTTACCACTCAAAGAGTCCCCTTTAATATTTCTTGCAAGGCTGGTATAGTGGTCACAAACTCCTTTATTTTTTATTTGGGAAACTCTTGATCTCTTTTTCTATTCTGAATGAGAGCCTTGCTGGAAAGAGTATTCTTGGCTGAAAATGTTTTCCCATTCAGCATGTTGAATATATCATGTCACTCCTTTCTGGCTTGCCAGGTTTCTGTGGAGAGATATGCTGCTCACATTATCTTCCCTTGTGAGTTAAGGACTTCTTCTGTCTGCTGCTTTTAGGATATTTTCTTTATTTGTATATTTTGCAAATTTTACTGCAATGTGTCTTGGTGTTGGTTTGCTTTTGTTAATTTTTATGGGAGCTCTCTGTGCCTCCTGGATCTGGATGTCTGTTTCTTTCTCCAGATTAGGGAAGTTTTCAGGTATAATTTCCTCACATAAACCTTTTGCCTCCTTTTTCTTCTCTTCTTCTGGGACTCCCATGATAGGAATATTATTATGCTTGATGGAGTCACAGAATTCCCTAAGCCTACATTCATGATCCAAGATTTTTCTTTACCACTTTTGTTCAACTTTATTTTCTGTAATTCTATCTTCTATATCACATATTCCTTTTTCTGATTCTTATATCCTTGTGGTCATTACATCCAGTTGGTTTCAAATGCATTTGTTTACTGGGTTATTGCATTTTTCATTTCCTCCTGATTCACTTTAAGCTCATTTATTTCTACAGTAAGGGTCTCCTTGATGTCTTCTATGCTTTTCTCAATCTCTACTAGTATCTTTGTTGCTTTAAATTCTGATTCAGGCATATCATATCTGTTTCCATTATATCCCTGGCCGTGGCCTTTTCTCATTCATTCTTTCGGGATGTATTCCTATGTCTTGGCATTTTATCTAGGTTTCTGTCTTCTTCCTTGTGTTAGGAAAGCCTATGATGTTTCCTGCTCTTGAAAGTCATGGCTTTAGGAAGAATGAGTCTCTGGTGTGGACTGTGTGTATTCTTGGGCGGTCTCATGAGCTCCCTATTCCTATCTCTCGGGTCAGCCCTCTGCAGAGCTTCTCCTTGCCTGAAGAGGGGAGTGTTTGGACCATGGCCAAAGTGAGTTTTAATTAGATGTACTCTGGTCTTGTTAAAAGGCTTGATGGCATTTCCACTAGAGCTGAAGCTTTGTAGAAGTCTATAGTCAGTGCATGCAGGTGTGTGTGTGTGTGTGTGTGTGTGTGTGTGTGTGTGTGTGTGTGTGTGCCCGCGCGCGCGCGCACGTGCGCATGCATCTGTGCACACGCATGCTTGTTTTCCGGTGGTGGGGTTGGCTTCTCTGGTCGCTGGCACACTTGCTGGGGAGAAGAAATGCCAGCAGAGCACAGCAGGGGCAGGGCTTGGTGTAAGCAGGTTAGGCAGTCGGTGTTGGTGCTGTGCTGTGTACAGATTATGCTGAGGGGAAGGGGGAGAGGAGACGGTGCCCACCAGGTTCTTCTGGATGACTACATTTCAAATAACAAGATGTCAGAGGAAAGACGAGTCCTGTTGAGTGAACCCTGAGTAGGCCTGCCATGCTCAGCAATGCTTAGGTTCATAGATAATTTTAAAAAGTCATACATAATCAGTTTTATTGATGCAATATGAACACAAAAGGAAATGTAAAAGTATATTGGTATTTTCTCATTTTATTATAAGCCATATACAATGTAGTAGGTTGGTACAGATGGCATAGTATGAAACATGGAAGTTATATCTAGAATTTATGGCTTATGAAAAAAAGATTGTACACTAACACAAGCTAATTTTGCTGAATTTTCAGAGTGATACCGTTGAGATCACTTATCTGGTAAGACTTTATGGTACAAGATAGAACACCACCAGGGAGACCAACACCAGCCTGCCTCTTGGGGAGAAGTAGGCATTCCTGGGATGTCAGACTTCCGCAGTGTTCTCCATCTTAATGACAGTTGGAAGAATGCATTCTTAGAGCGTCTCACAGTCAAGGATCACTTCTGCAGATTTGTGTAGCCAATGCTCAGTTTGGGAAAGATTGTAGTCCAGTTATTCATGGCAATTCTTCATTAGAAAACTAAAAATGACCTCCTGGATTACGCATCAATAGGCTAACAATAAGATGGTGATTTCTCAATTTTTGGAATGGACACCAGTCTGGGACCTGCAATACCTAAAGATCTTAGTCTTATTGGTAGCATCTAGTGTGGGACAAAGCATATATAGGTCATTAATGGTAGAGAACCAGCATGGTACATTTACCATGGATGTGTCCATGTAAGATCCATAACAGAATTATAGATTTTTTTTTTCTGGTGAGGAGCCCATAAGAGTCCGTGAGATTAACTTACTTGTCCAGACACCATTCTAGGAATGATGAGAGCTGGGACTGGATTCTCTGACTAAATGTTTCACATCAAACCTGCCAGTGTGCCTGCAGCATTCACTCCATGTTCATTCAATCATTTGTTTGCTTGGTCCTTATATACTTCCTTACTGATTTATTTGCTGGTTTGTATTAAGCTTTTCCAATGTGAAAACTGAATAATCTTGATGGAAGTTTCTATCAGGGTAATAGTATGGTGATTGGGTTCATTGAAAGAAAAATCACAGTCTGCAAATTCTTAAAGGATACTCATCCTAAAATATACACATATTATAGATACATTCTGTCTAATTGGAATGTGGATATTGCTTTGTTAAATATTTTCAGATGAACCTGTTGAGAGATTCTATGCATGCCTCGGGTCTCTAGAATAGGGTATTCAGGGAGAAATCATCAGGAAGCTTGTCTGTGTTCTGTGGGCACCCAGCTGTTGGTGAGAGAAATCAGGGAGCTGTCCTCAGAAAGCCACTTCTGTACCACTCTTCCAAATCCTAAGATGTCACATAGGAACTGTGAAGTTGTTCTGCCAGCTAGGGCTGTGTGTGGGTGCCCAGCCATCGGTGTGCAGTCTTGGACTTGTACCAAATGGGCCCTGCTTTTACGGGTTTTCTCGACAACATTAAATGGTGCCTTCGTTAGAATGTATTGAGTGAGACTTTTACTAAGGGGCTGTATGCACAAAGCAAAACACAGATAACCTGGAACAATACATTTGGACCATATGTAAGAACAAAATTAAATTTAGTTTTCATAAATGGCTAACACATTCATTTATCATGCATTTCTCTTCAAATGCTGCAACTCGATATCTTCTACAAGATTCAACATGCAGAAATTTGGAGAAATAAAAGATTGGAAATATTTGAGAGGCAGTAAATTTCAAAGGCAACCTTTTGGGGGAACTGAAAAAACTATGTTAGCTGCATAATGTTGAAGCAAAGCAAAACGATCTTAGAAGAATGACAATCATTGTATTTCAATAGAATTATAGAAGCAAATGATGTAAAACTAACTTCTGAGGTAAAGTTCTTAATTAGGAAAACATTATCAAACAGAAAAAAATTATTCCTGTGTGTAGGCTACTTGAAGTTTCTTTTATGCATAATATATGCATAATAAGTTTTGTTAGCAATAGTCAAACCCTTAATTTCTGGGACACTAATCGTCTGTTTCATCAGCATCCGAGGCTTTCTTTGGAAAGCCTTCCTCTTGGGATTTATCCTGTTGGTCACCTTTGCTGCTTTCCATACCCATTCTAAGGTTGAGAAGAAACTGGCTGTCACATTATAGAAGCAAACACACAGAAGAAAGAGCAGAGGAAACTCCAATTCATCCATTTTGATATCAATTGCTATTTTTGACATACCTAGTAATGAAGACGACTGACAACGTGAATTTTAGACATTTTTGTGACTATTTGAAATTAGTGGACGAGATCATTTTTTCAAGTCATTTTAAGAAAGAATATTAAAAAATAAAATATGAAAAATATCACTTACATTTCTCATCAGTGATGCTAAGAATTCAACCCAAATAATAGATTCTACCTGTGGTTTGAGTCTGCACATAGGAATGAAGCATCTGTTGTTTACAGCCAAGATATTTTTATTCAACGAATATTAACAAAGTACTTCTTAAAAAATAGTGTAAGTTGCAAACATTTTATTTTATACTGCCATAACATTTTAATACTTTTCAATATCAAAATCCTGTCATAAGTGATTTCTAAAAATTGGGATAGCTTTTCTCACTGCAAGGAAATGCTGCTTAAGCAATGAAAATTTTCATTTTTAGTATTAATTCTAATGAGCTAGTGAATATCTTTGGACACCAAGTTCAAAAAGTAATGTGTTAGTAAGCACAGTATTTAAAAAGGGTAGTGTTGGGGTGTCTGGGTGTCTCAGTTGGTTAAGTGCCCAGCTTCGGCTCAGGTCATGATCTCACAGTTCATGGGTTCAAGCCCCACGTCAGGCTCTGTGCTGACAGCTCAGAGCCTGGAGCCTGTTTCAGATTCTGTGTCTCTCTCTCTCTCTCTGACCCTCCCCTGCTCGTGCTGTCTCTCAAAAATAAATAAAAAACAGAAAAAAACAGAAAAAAAAATAAAAAGGGAGCTGCAAGTTCTCCTAAGATATGAAGGAACATGATATATGCATGAAAGATAAAGATAATGTCCACCGTGATTGCATTGTAGATGATCCTTCTCATCATGTGGCCACCTTCTTTCATTTAGAAACAATGCATTAATTTTTATTTTTTAATTTTCAAACTTTCTTGAGATATAATTGACATGTAACATTATGCAAGCTTAAGGTGTACAATGTGATGATTTGATACATGTGTATATCATGACATGATTACCAAAATAAGATTTGTGAACAAAATCCTCATGGATTTATTAACTGTCCCTAAAACACAGTATTATGACTCGTGCTAGTCCATTGTGCTCCAATGGATATGAAACAAATTACTCCAAAATGCGTGCCATAAAACCACTATTGGTTTTGCTCAGATTCCACTGATTAGAAATTCAAGGAGAGCCACAGAAGTGTGAATTCTCTCTGCTCCATGGTCTCTGAGGCCTGTTGAAAGACATGAAGACTATGGTATGGAGGCTCCCTCATGTGTTCGGTGTCTGGCAGTTGCTTCTGGGAAGCCTCCAACAGCTGGAGACTTGGCTGCATGGACAACTGTCCTTGTTTGGTGTGGGCTCATGACCCCTCCAAGATGGCTTCAGAGAGACAGATACCTTACACAGTGACTTGGGATTTGTCTTGAGGGACAGCACGTTAGGTGGAACGTGTTTCCCCTTTTCTTATCTAGGCTAATGTGCCATGCACAAGAGCGTCCAGTGCTTTCTCTTTGCTCCAGGCACAAAGCCCGGCTCATACCCAAGGAAAGGAAAAGTGGACTCTGTCTCTTCATGGAAGGTGCATCAAAGAGTTTGTGGAATGTTTCCAAGCTATCTTACATTGCTATGATAAAATTCACATATAGTTACCCAGAAATGGGAACAAAGACATGAAACGTTTTTCAGTCTTTTTAACGTGCTCTTTTTCACTCCCCCGAAAAAGCAAAAGTAATTGCCTGACATCACTGACAATCTTAAGATAAAAAAGAGAGGCAAGTTATTTTGAGAGCAGAAAGCTGTGATTAGATCATGCACAGAGAGAAGGGTGCATTTCTATCATTCCTATTTAGGACTTGGGTGGAAGGATGGGAATCTCCAAATTCTGCTAGAAAATTTTAGAAAACATTTTAAGAAAAGCAGAGGCTTAGAAGTCAGGAGAGGTATTATTTGATCCTCCTCTTGTGTTGTCCTGAATGGAAAATAAAGGCATTTTATTCAAAATCCTCCTGGCAGATAGAACTCCTTGCTTTCTGACTTTTTTATCCATTGCCTTTGAAAAATATACCTATCAATTAATCTGTGCCCTGCATACTAGACTAGAGTTTCTCCTGATATTTGGTGATAAATTCCCATAAAACCTGAGGGAGATTGGTTAACATATGTATCAATGACTTGTCTCCAAAGTCACACATTTCTGTGCCATTTTTCAGTATCCCAGACTTCACTTTTGTGTCCAGTGCTATAAAGTAGGTGGTCATAACTTTATGTGACTTGTAGAACAAGGTGATGGGGTAGATCCCAGTCACTTCGAAGGGTGCACATGCTAAAATTAGGATAATTTGTATCTGAAACCGAATACGCAGTAATATCTGGAAAGGACTCAAAGAGCATGGAGACTTAAAAATTAACTAATTGCAAAGGCATTGCTAGTAAAAAATATTAATACATAGGTGCTTACAAAATTGTAAGGGTGCAAAATTGATTATATGCCTCGATAACAGAATATGAGCTTAGATTAATATCTTTGAGCAACTTGTTAAGATTATATTATACTCTCTAAGTGAAATTCTATTACATAAATATTATAAGAAAAGGAATGGATACTTCAAGTATTTAAATACAAATTACCTGGGAAGTGTCAGAGCTGTTATAGTTTTTTCTTTAAATAGTTTATTGTCAAATTGGTTTCCATACAACACCCAGTGCTCTTCCCCATAAGTGCCCTCCTCCATCACCACCACCTCTTTCCCCCCGCCCCCTTCCCCTTCAACCCTCAGTTCATTTTCAGTATTCAATAGCCTCTCAAATTTTGCGTCCCTCTCTCTCCCCAACTCTTTCCCTCTTCCTCTTCCCCTGGTCCTCCATTAGGTTTCTCATGTTCTCCTGTTAGACCTCTGAGTGCAAACATATGGTATCTATCCTTCGCTGCCTGACTTATTTCGCTTAGCATGACACCCTCGAGGTCCATCCACTTTCCTACAAAGGGCCAGATTTCATTCTTTCTCATTGCCATGTAGTACTCCATTGTGTATATATACCACATCTTCTTGATCCACTCATCAGGTGATGGGCATTTAGGCTTTTTCCATGTTTTGGCTATTGTTGACATTGCTGCTATGAACATTGGGGTACATGTGCCCCTATGCATCAGCACTTCTGTATCCCTTGGGTAAATCCCCAGCAGTGCTATTGCTGGGTCATAGGGGAGTTCCATGGATAGTTAATAGTTTTTATTTTTTAAATTTGAGTGCATATGTACTATTTCTAATGTGTTATGTGACCTAACAGTCTAATTGAAATATCACAAACTTAAGTAATTTGAGTCAGTTTTGCTAAAAGGATATCTGTGTACACATAAAGTGGCCAAATTATACATCTGCATGTCAACTAACTTTAAATTGCATTTGTTTAACTAAATTACATGTTTATAAATAATTCTGTGTTCTTTTATTGAAATGTTTGATGTACAACACATTAATTTGATACATTTATATGTTGTACTATGACAGCAACTATAGCAAAAACTAGCATCTCCATAACATGACTTAATTTTCATTTCTTTTTCATGGTTAAAGTTCTGGCCTCTTAGCAAGCTTGATGATTACACAATTCCCTGTCGTCTGCATTTGATTTCTAGGACTTATTTACTTCTAAATACAAGCTTGTCGCATAAACACTATCTGTCCTGTCACCACCCCCGTCTCCTGGTAACCACCATTTACTCAGTTTTTGTGAATTTGGCTTTCTTAGATTCCATAATGTGAGTGATAACAGACAGTATCTGTCTTTCTCTGAGTTACCTCAGCTCAAATTCCATCCATTTTGCCATGGATGGTAGGATGTCCTTCTCATACTGAATAATATTCATTCATAATAATAATAATATTCATTGTGTGTGTGTGTGCATGTGTAAATATAAAATCACATCTTTATCCATTCACCTGTTGATGGGCACTTAGGTTCTTTACATATCTTGGCTATCATGAATAATTCTGCAACAAACATGGGAGTGCAGATAGCACTTCAGTATCCTGTGGGTGTTTACCCAGAGTGGAATTGCTCAGTCATATGGTAGATCTATTTTTTAATTTTTTTGAGGAACCTCTATGTGGTTTTCCCTTGTGGTTGGACCATTTTACATTCCTCCCAACAGAAAAGGGTTTCCTTCCCTCCACATCTTCGCCATCACTTGTTGACTCATCCTGCTGGTAGTTCTAACAGGTGTGAGGTGATATCTCATGGTTTGGGTCTGCATTTTCATGATGATCAGTGATGCTGAGCATCTTTTCATGGCCAGTTGGCCAGTTGGGTGTTTTTGTTTGTTTGTTTGTTTTTGGAAAAATCTATTTCCTCTGCTCAAATTTGAATTAGATTGTTTTTTTTGTTTGCTATTGAATTAGTTGTAGGTGTTTTTTATGTATTTTAGATGTTAACCCCTTATCTAATATATGGTTTACAAAATTTGTCTCTCTTTCTGCAGGTTGCCTTTTCATTTTGTTTCTTTTACTGTTCAGGTTTCATTCTTCTTAATTATCGACTTTGTGTTAAACGGAACAGTTAACAAATACTAAATAGCTTTAGAATTGCAGAACAAATATATAAGCATTTAAAGATTATGCAAATTAATATATTTAAAATTGAATGGTAACTTCTAGTTTTGTAAACAGTTTGATTTGTTAAAATGGTGGGGCCCGGGGCACCTGGGTGGCTCAGTTGGTTAAGCCTCCGGCTTAGGCTCAGGTCAGATCTCACAGTCGTGGGTTCGAGCCCCGCATTGGGCTCTGTGCTGACAGCTAGCTCAGAGCCTGGAGCCTGCCTCCGGTTCTGTGTCTCCTTCTCTCTCTGCCCCTCCCCCTCTCATGCTCTGTCTCTCTCAGTATCAAAAATAAATAAAACAAAAAATTAAAAAGAAAATGGTGGGGCCCAAGTGCCTGGGGATCTGCAGGTGATTTCCTCCATGAATAACTTCTAACAATTCATTGTACTGCTATCTGATCAGCAGAATGAGTGTTGTCTGTTTCCTGCCCATTGGTTCATTGTTAGTCTCACTGTTTCCTTGGAGATGTAGAGTATGATGCACTTGATGCTCTGTCTCATTTTGGTATTAGCCCCCTAAGTAGTCTGATGTCTTCTGATTGTGCTTGGAGTCCTGTCCTGAGCCACCTTGTAAGAATTTGAAATGTTATTTCAAGCCACTAAGTTTTGTGTGCATGTGTACACATACAAGTATAATAGCTACACTTTATATCCAGCATGTCCAAAGGTACCAGTAAAATGTATTTACGAGTTTCTGACTTTACACACAATGATAAAAGGACAGCATTTATCAATTTGTATTTGGGGAAATGATGTGGAAATTAGTACTGGGGCTCCTGGGTGGCCCAGTTGGTTAAGCATCTGACTCTTGATCTTGGTGCGGGTCATGATCTTGCAGTTTGTGTCTTTGAGCCTGGAGTTGGACTTTGACCTGACAACACAGAGCCTGCTTGGGCTTCTGTCTTTCCCTCTCTCTGCCCCTCCCCTGCTTGCTCTCCCTCTGTCTCTCAAAATAAATAAACTTAAAAAAAATACACTACATTAAAAAAAAAAAAGGCTCTATCAAAGTTCCTTGACAGAAAATTTCCTGTAACTTAATGTGTCCCTGCTGACCTCCGAGTCTTTGCTTTTGGTGGGTTTTCTGGAAGTTTTCTTGGAAGTTCCCCTTTTCCCCAGATCCTTGGTGGTTCCTTCCTTCACTTGTTTAGATCCCTGGACATCCATCTTACCGGAGTGCACAGGTCTTAACCACCACGAGTGGAGTACTTTCTCCATCTTCACATTCTGTGCAACACAGAATGTGTGTGGATTTTCTTCTCTTTACTGTGGGAAAGGAAGCTTTAAGAGGACCACAGGGCGTGTGCTCACTACTCTGTATGTACTTGCCCTGAGCAACCCCTGCCACGTCCTGTGAGGCTCACATGACTGAAAAACTGGATGATCCTACAAGTAAACACAACATTAGAATTCTTCATTTTTACCTTGCTAAACATTTCTGAAGGTAAAGAGGCCTCCAGGGAAATTATTACCAAGAACTGGAGCTGAGTAATAAATTCTAGATCCTGTTTCAAGTATAGACAGGGTCTGTGTTCAGGGAGCGCTCAGCATTAGCAAGTCCCTAATGGTTATTGTCATTGAAAGCCTGCATTTTCCAAAGGACCAGAAGTTGAGCTGTCAATGAAATTTACCTAATGCATATTTTCCTTAAGCCTAACTCTTTTTGCCTTTACAAAATATGTGATCAATTATTCTTAATTGGATCTTTTATTTTTGATTTATTTTTTTTAATGTTTATTTTTGAGAGAGAGAGTGCATGTGCGCATGTGCGTGAGTGGGGGAGGGTTAGAGAGAGAGGGAGACACAGAATCTAAATGAAGCAGGCGCCAGGCGCTGAGCTGTCAGCACAGAGCCCTATGCGGGGCTCGAACCCACAGACCATGAGATCAAGACCTGAGCCAAAGTTGGATGCTCAACTGACTGAGCCACCCAGGTGGCCCTTAATTGGATCTTTTAGAAAGAGGAAGGGTCAGGGTCAGAGTCCCACTTGGGCTTCAGTGTAGGACAGCTCCTAGTGCTCAGTGGCCTTAACGCCCTGCAGGGCAACTCCTGCATATCAGAGGTTCACCAATGTGAACACACATTAAAGGTGCCTTCCAGGATTGGATCCTTGGTGGCTCAGTGTGTTGAACATCTTGATTTCAGCTCTAGTCAAGATCTCATAGTTTGTGGGTTGAAGCCCTGCATCAGGCTCCACAGCTGGCAGTGGGACCCTGCTTGGGATTCTCTCTCTTCCTTGTTCTCTGCCCCTTCCCCTCTGCCTCTGTTCCAAAATAAAAACTTAAAAAAATATACCAATAATAAAAAACTTTAAAAAATAGCTTTTAAACTATTGAGCATATTGGCTGATTAAAGGTAAAAATACAATGAGATTTGTGATGGTAACACTTATTTTGTATGAAGTTTTAGACCCTGACATTTATTTTGCCAAAATCAGCAAATTAGATGTTTTTGAAAAACTGTCTTTTGTATGTTGCCTCCCATATGCTTCATGAAGAAATAAACTTGCTGCTTCATAAGCAGGGAGAGATGTTCATATATATAAAGGCCAGAAATGTTTCCTAGTAATAAAATGCTTGGGTAGTTGTATTTTTGGTTTAAACAGGGCATCGTTTTAAACATTAATGAAATCATCTTGCATTTTAACTTATTAATTGGTTACATTTTATTAGTTTTCCTTTATACCTTTAAAGAATTTTTTTTAACATTTATTTATTTTTGAGAGACAGAGACAGATCATGAGCAGGGGAGGGGCAGAGGAGAGGGACACGTAGAATCTGAAGCAAGCTCCAGGCTCTGAGCTGTCAGCACAGAGCCTGACGTGGCGCTCAAACCCACAAACTGCGAGATCATGACCTGAGCTGAAGTTGGATGCTCAGCCAACTGAGCCACCCAGGTGCCCCTCCTTTACATCTTTTTAATCCATTGTGGAAGTATGCGCTTTAGATACTGGCAATTTTTCATATATGTATTTTTTACCAAATTATGAAGCTGGATGTTACATGACCAGAAGTCTTCTAGACAGAAAAATATATGAAGATCAAATATGAGTGCACCGTTTACAGATATTAACTAATGTTTAGTAAGAAAAATATCTCAAACTCATTTAATCAAATTCACAGTATAAACAGTGAAAGTATTAAAGGGCCACTTCTAGGTTCTTTTGAGATACCCTAAATTATACAGTTGATTTAATATCATTTTATATTTTAACTTTCATCATACCATGTTAACATTCTCAGCTGAAAATCTCACCCCTATTGCCTATTGACCAAAAAAAAAAAAAATCCTTTAAGGGGGAAGAAAATGCTTAATTTCTTGATTACAGTGCAGATTTGTCAAGTAATACAGCCAAAGAAAATTTACGATTTTCTGAACACATTTCACTCAGAGTAAAAATTTCGTCAGTGCTCTGTTGTCATGGGTATTAAGTCATGGTCAAGAAGGGTCTCTGAAGGGGAAAATAAGCAAGAAAGATAAAAAATGCTGATAGGTTAAAATGACAATCCAGTGTTCAATACATATGGATCAGCTCAAATGCTTTCTTCAACAGCCATCTATATCTGGGAACACAGACATATGGAATGGTATTCACCTGATTTTTATAAGGATTATTTCTCAACGGTAGAATTTGGGTTTTAATTTATTTTGGGTAGGTCTCCTCATTAAAAAACTTTTTATTATGATTTGAATACTGCCCAGAACTGTATTGTAAGAAATTTGCATATTACCCTAATATTGTATTACTTTATCACTCTTAAAAATCTATCTAAAAGGTGTGTGTCTCATTAAGTGTACTAATTTGCCATGATGCTATTTTCTCAAAGTTTTCATAAAACCAACCTAAAATCCATAAGCAAGAACAGTTGATGCCAAACAGGATAGTGATGATGGTTTTGGAAATTTCTGGAAATTTAAGTGTACTTGGCTTTCAATGAAATAGGTGCCACTGTATTTGGGAAATGGAAATCTTGTAAATGCAACTATACTTACATTGAACATTTTTATTAAGAAGTAATTGATATAACTTAAATACTTATAGTATTGTATAACAATAATATTGGCGTCTGTACACTTCATAAAACCGTGATCTCAATTTAGTGAGTGAGCAAAGCTCATCATCCCCACATGTATCCTCATATACTTTTCTCCCAGTTTCCTCCACCCTCCCATCCCTGGCACCCACTCACTGCTTTCTTTCACTATAGATTAGTTTATATATCTAGTATTTCATAGCTATGGAATAATACAACTATGCACTCTAATTTGCCTGACTTAATTCACTCACTATTGAAAATAGATTAGTGACACCTTTTTCAAAGCTGGCTTTCAGTATTTCCTAAATAGTGTAATGGTAACTTTACTCCCTGGTGCATATTAGTTTTGGGTAAGCTGGAGGTTTGCAATGGGCAGAAAAAATGTCATGAAATGTTATTCACCTGGACAGAACGAAGTATTGAAACAAAAGTTTGGTAGCTATAGAACAGGCTACTAGATTATGAACAATCATATCAACTCTATCAGATGACGAAAGATAGGTTCACCTTACAGAAACGCTATTTTTTTAAAAAATAAATTTAAAGCCATAAAGTACTTCAAAACCATGCATGCACTTGGAATTCTGTAGTTGATTTTGCTGGTAGGTCAGCCTATATACACATGTAATGTGGGGCTTATTGATCATAAAACCCACAAATGTCGGAAACATAATTAATGGTGCTGCCTATAATCTCTAATGTCTGTGTAGTTGTAGTCCTATTATATATAATACGTAAATATGTATGCTTCTGTCATATCTCGGCCTCTGCAAGGCCACCATGTGCTCTCGCTGCTGCATTGCCCCAGCGCCTCCCCCGCAGCGCTGCCACTGCTGTGTATGTCTTCTACCCTCTTTCCCCAAACTATGTTGGGACATGTCTCTGCTTGGATTGAGGAGTCCTTGTGTCCCTCTGATCAAAGGTCCAATTTTGACGCTGTCTTTGCTCTCACCCCTATTAATTTTGCCAGTAATCTAGCTGGGTCTAACAGAACAATTTTATCAGAAGATGGGTGGAGCTCAAAAAAGACAGAGTAACTAGTATCCTTTCCACCTGTGAGAGTCATTGCTTTATACTTTTCAGGTGCACTGAAAACAAAGCAGAAACATGATATAACAACTTCCAGAGAATTCTCTTTGCCCTTGGAAAAACACAAGCATTCATTATGCAAACCAATTTTCTTTTGATTCATGCTAAGTATTTTTCCTGTTTGTCAGACTTTGGAAGGTAGTTTAAACACATTCGTGGGGACTTGGTTCTATAACTTTCCCAAGAAGATGTTGTCTTATCAATGATGTATTAACTGAACACAGGCATGAGAACAACACTCTTTAGAATGAATGTGGCTTTCCTAATGCTTCCCTTTGTTCTCTGAGGAGCTTGGGGATTGGTAGCCACAGGTACATCACAGTTAAACAACTGCATGAAGGTAAAAAAGAATCACTGACAGGGAAACATCTAACTGAGATAGAAAACCTTAATAAAAAATTTAGCGTGACTTTTAGAGATGTTTACCTCTTGTATTATAAAGCTATATCTAAAGCTTGTGAGTGAAAAATGGAATCCACCTTCTCTATGTTTCATTTATTATCTACGTCTCCACACATGCATGTATGCAAGACACATGCACACAGTCAGACTCATGTGCAAGAATGTGCAGATTGAAACTGAAAAGACTGTAATTTTCTTCAAGAAGTTTTATTTCATTGGGTCGCTTCAGGAAATGATTCATGCAAGCACATGAAAAAGCTCAGCTTTGTCTTTTCTATTTTTTGATTCACCCTCTTTCCAAAAGTCTCCATTCCCATAATTCCAATTGCGGAAATAAGGCAACAAAACAAAGATCCCTATGAGAAACACTGAATAGTTTTTTTAAAATGCTGTTATATTGCGGGTGCTGTGATTTTAGTAAAAGGCGAAAGATTTACGCGCCCTGAAGGGAAAGCAGATATTGGCACTGGTTTTCATCAGAGATATGAGGTTTTAAAAGGGTAAATGACGGTGACCTCTGACACCTGAGATGCAGAAAGATCTTTCACTTTGGAGAGCATAATTTTTTTTTAATCTGTGGAATTATGGATGATTTTACATCCTATTTGTGCTTTTCAAATACAATTTTAAACAATACCATTTTTGGCTTATAGGACGTTCTGTGATGTTTAGTTTTCTATCTTGGCAGGTGAGCTATGTTCCTTATCCAGGTCACTAGTTCTCTTTCAAGCTCAAGCTATCCTATGGATACATGTGTTATAATGCAAAAAAGGTCTCTTATGCAAAAGTCCTGGGATCTCTTTGAAAAGTTAGAGGAGTCCTCAGGTGGGTAATTAAGAGTGAGTAGAAGGGCATGGAAGTCCAGTTTAAGCAAAATGCCAATCCCATGAAATGCTTAAGTCTTTCCTGTGCCTTTCTTATCTTTCTGATAAACCTTAAGTGGTGAGGAACAAATGGTCTCTGAAAGCCCTTTGAGCTAGAAGACCCAGAGGTCACTGATTGTTCTGTAAATTCCATGCCATTAATACCAGTTATGAAATGTCTCCCCTAACCCCCAGCCAATAGTCTACAGTGAAATTCTCTGAATTCTCTGTGTCCTTTTCTTCGAGCCTTCTGATCAGGGTTAGAGCATCTCTGGTTGATACCTGAACATAGCCACACTTTCTTTTTATTGCTTTTGAAGACACTGTTTGTTAAAATGAGGAATGAGGGCATGGAGTTGATCTAATTCTCTCTGAATTCGCACATTTGCATAAGGCTACTTCATAAATTGTCACATTTGAACACATAGTTTTCAGACGATCCACATTATATATTGTGTCAATAACATTGGAAAAAATTCTTATTATTGGCTCATCTTTTTCAAAGGCCTATTACATACAAGATTAAAATAAGTACAAAGCTGATGTACAATTTAAATTAAAAAGAAAGAATTTTTTGAAGTTTTATGTGAATATATAATACACCCCACATGAGGCTTGAATTCATGACTCCCAAGATGAAGAATTATAGGCTCTTCTGCAAGGTGTCCCTAAATTGTAAAATTTTATATCGGAACTCCATGTATCTTCCAGAATAAAAATCACAAAGCAACTTTTTTATTTAAATAAGATAACAAAGAAGAGCACCTGGGTGGCTCAGATAGTTAAGTATCTGACTCTTAATCTCAGCTCTGGTGTTGATCTTTAGGGCCATGAGTTCAAGCCCTGCATTGGGCTCTTTACTAGGCAGAAAGCCTACTTTAAAAAAAAATGACAAAGAACTTTGGAATTGATACCTCTTAAGAGGAGGTAGGTACTGAAGGCATGCCGTAATTCTGTTTAGCTAGAAAATGTTGCAAAGATAAATTGACTTAGTCTGGGTCCAGTATGTATAGTGAAGACTTACTTGATTCATAATTATAGCAGTTTCTCGTCTACGATCCTGGCTGGTATTCCTATGGAACTAAAATAGCTTTATTTATGGATAAATAGATCCAAAATGGATTCAGAAATGACCGATTTCCTTGTTTTTGTTTTCCTATGCTATGTTATTTCTTAAAGATCAGACATTTAAAAAAGAAAAAGAATATTTAGAAATCATCCAGAATGGGCTAACCCCTTTTATTTTGTAACCTGCCAAACTGAGGCTCTAAGACCTAATTTAGCAACCCTTCGATTCTGTTCTTGGAGAATGGGCTGGAATCCAATGCTGTCCAGAGACATTGCCGGGACCTGTGTGTGTGCACCCACACACAAAGACTTCTACGCGGCACAGTCTTTGTGGGTGCTTTTTCCATATGATTTACCTGATTATGCATATTTTATATCTATAATTATCAAATGTGATATGTATAGTCTTCTACATGAATATAACATCTATAAATTAAATGTATCTATGCTTACATACTTGTATTTTATCTACTAGTAAATATTCACTAACTTACCTGTTTTCTAAAAGTTGTGTTCACTTATATATTTAATTTTTGTCACAAGAAGTATCTGACAGAAACCTGTAGGCCCTCTGCACATAGAAGCTGACGTAATACGCCCTTATCATTAATCCACATTGCATTCATCCTGTATATATGCTATTGTGTATGTTTATATACATGCACAGAGACTCATAATTGCATTCAAAGTCATGAACCAGCTCTCAAGAAGACTGCTAACAGTCCTTGATTATAACCAACAGCTCCCTATATCAGGTACATATTCTTAAATTTAATTCACACCGATATTTGTAGAATCTACTTTCTGCTGACTTACACTGTAGCAGCACTGCTGAGCTACGCAAGCGCTTCTGTTTTACTTGGCTTACTTTGGTTTGCGCTGCCTGCATGGACGTTACACAGACCATGGGTGCCGTCTTATCCGCATAGGAAAAGCCACGCGTTGGATGTGCTTTTAGTGCTACGGAAAAACAATGAGCCGAGTGCCAACCCCGTTCATTCTTTCCCTTCTGTGCTACGAAGACCGAACACAGCACTGCTGAGTACACTCTGTTACTAAGCTAAAGGCAACGACAGCAGAATCAACTCAAAGGAAAACTGTTCCCTGGCACCCTAACAGAGGGGCAAGACTGTTCAGAATACATTAATTTTCAGAGGAAAGGGCAAGAGCTTCATAGCCTTTGGGATTGAAAATTGTAGGTTTTAATATTTCACCCCAGTAAACCATGCTCTCAAAAATATAGATCATACTCACAAGACATCCAGACAGAGAAGGATCTAGAAAAACATTCTGATTGGTAGAGAAAGATATTCATGAAGATTGTGAGAGAGAGATGCACCCCCTTTGCTGTGTAGGAGGTTGGGGAAGTGATCATGTAAGTGTGGTCCTGACATTCCCTGGTAATAATTCTCTGATATGGCAGAATGAGGAGCCATTGCAAATGATAGTTGTGTTTATTATGTTTTAACATTAATTTTAAATGTGCTGAACTGAAAAAAAATTGTCTTGGGGGATTAATAAAGATTAATGCTATATGATTATTGTTGTGGCCTCTCAATATCCATGTTCACTTTCCTCTTTAGTAATAAGATCCCAGTTGTTAATCCTGCACATCACCACCTGGACTGTCACCTGCCTGGCCCCTCCGGGTGTCCCTGTGACTACACGCTGGTCGGCAGGGTGTCTGCAGCATTGTGGGGTAGCACTAACCGGCCATCACCTTCACAAGGGGCACGTTCATTTTGCACTTTCTTAAAAAATGTATTAAGTTTATTTTATTATTTATTTAGTGAGTGAGTGAGAGAGAGAGAGAGAGAGCGAGAGCGAGTGAGCTGGGGAGGGGCAGAGAGTGTGGAAGAGAGAATTCCAAGCAGGCTCCACACTGTCGTTGCGGAGTCCAGTGAGCAGTATGGACTCACAAAAACTGTGAGATCGTGACCTGAGCCGAAACCAAAAGTCCCACCCTCAGTTGACTGAGCCACCCAGGCACCCCTCATCTTGCAATTCCAGTGCCCTGCTCTGGGAGACCACACATGAGCACCCAGTGTCTAGCAGGGTTAAAAGATTAGGAAGCTGCAGAAATGTAGAAGCCAGGGTTCCTGCCAACAGCTGGACCTAACTCTACCAGGATGACATTCCCTTTTGAAATTAATTCTCATTGTAGAATGAATTACAGTTCTTTCTTGTTGAAGGAGCCTTTTTTCCCCCCCTTGCAGGCACACCTATCCTAATTAGGTGTTTTTATTGATATCTCTCTCAAAGGATACAACACTTACTCAGGTGATAGAAATTCTTTCACAGCTTCATAGGAGCATAAAGATAACATGATAATTTATATTTTTATGGACCCTTAGAATCTTAGAAGTAGGATATGTCTCCTATCTTCAAACTTCAAATTTAGTCTCTATGGGGAATTGGCAAGTGCATAAATTTATGAAAATGCAATAAAATGTTACAGATTGTGTTTTTCTGTCAAAAATGATTCTCAGGAGGGGAATTCGACGCTGAGTAATTACCTCTTTCTAGTGTCAAGTGGATTCACTCTGGCAGATAAACTCCAGCTATCACCACTAGGAGTTCTCTTTCTTGAATGTGCCCCAAATACCCAATTTCCAGGCTGTTGATAATACCATTTGTCAGTATAGATGCAAATCCCTATAGGTAGAGGAATTGTCCTTCCCTGCAGAACTAGATCAGGTTTCTAGGATTGTAATATAGAACAAAATACTCTTTATTTACGTAACTGGGATTAAGAAGACAGACACTGAATCTTGTCACGAGGCTCTAGGCGCTATGGTGTGTATAGTATGAATTCACTAGCCTTCGTGCTAATGGGATTGATAGAGTGCTTTGTGTGGTTGCCCGAGATGTCATTTGCTTCCTCCTGTCAGATACCCTGCTTCAGATTTGTTAGATTCAGTGTCAAAGATAAAAGGGATTTTGGGTTTAATTAGTGTTAAATCTTATAGTACATTCACCATCATCATTAAAGTTGCTTTTACTACCTAAGCAGGAAATGTCCATCTTTGTGGTTCTACAGGCTGGATGAGTATTGTGGGTGCATAGCTGTACTTAAATTGATCCTGGAATTCAAACCCTATTGCCACTCACATTTCACTTTTACTGAAAACTCTTGTTATGTCCTTTCAATTACTGTGGCTCCTATGCTATGAGGAAAGTAGTGCAGTGAATTAATCATTTTAATAAAATGTGACTTTCTTAAAAGATAATTATTAAATGGGAAATCATGGCTTATCAGCAACATATTAGGTTCTTCTCTTGACATTAATTTCAAAGTTGACTTACCTTAAAGATGGTTGAATACTTTTCATGTTCTAATGTGTTGGTTTTATTGTAATTTCCAGTCTAAAATTAGATTAATTTTTTATCCCTCTCTAATACTAATTCAAAGGATGTAAAACTACTTATAACCATACAATCTGCTATATCTTTATTTTATTGGACAATTATGTTTATTAGCTATATTAAAGGTTTCCAGAAAACCAATGATAGGTTAATAGGCATGAAATTTGTTCTGTGGCTCTTGAAAACAATGCTAATTTTTCCATTTTGTCAAGTAAAAATCTCAATTCCTTGACACTCAAAGATTTATTTCTGGTCATCCCAGTGATGACTAATGCATATCCACATTTAGGAAAAAAATTATATAAAAATAAACACTGATTTTCCAAACCAGTGAAGCATAATATTTGAAGAGAAAAAAAATATCCACAGATTATATCTTGAACTAAATGTGTCTGGTTCTTCACTTTCTTAAACAATTTTCCTGCTGTACAACTTATATGCCACAATTACCTCACTTGAAGAAAAGCAATTAAATGATATTTATTTTATTTTTTTGTTTAGTTTATTATTTTGAGAGAGAGAGAGAGAGAGAGACAGAGTGTGAGCAGGGGAGTGGCAGAGACAGAGGGAGACACAGAATCCGAAGCAAGCTCCAGGCTGTGAGCTGTCGGCACAGAACCTGAAGAGGGGTTCAAATTCACAAACCATGAGATCATGACCTGAGCTGAAGTCAGACGCTCAATGGATTGAGCCACCCACGTGCCCCAAATGATATTTAGTAATTGTATAGAAATGCAACCATTTCTACAAATTTGGTCTTATCTACAAACCTAAAAAATGGAAGTAATAGGCCAGTGAGGGAACCAGATAGTAGAAAACCTTGTTAAAACAGAGTATAGTCCTGGAGAGATGGGAAATGATTTTCATTTGATAAACCAAGATATCTAAGTCAGAAGATTTACTTTTGTACTTCAGTTAATGTTTTCATTATAAAAAAATTAGTGACCAAGCCCCATTTAAAGATAAACATTTTTAAATTAACATTATAATGGTGGATTTGCGGTTTCCAATTCCTCACGTAATGAACTTGGAACTGCCACTCCATTCTAACAAGTGAAAAGCCGACAGTCTGAAACCTCATCAACTCTTTTGGAATCTGAGAGATTCCAGAGAAAAGAGGACACAGGTCAAACCACTGCCTTCAACACTGAAGAAACAGGTAAATACAGGGGGTCAGTGCGGAGTGTGGAAACTTCCGCCGGAATCAGTGCTGGGTAAGAAAATCCAAACTGAACTGATGACTTGCCTTGCCGGGGCTTGGTGTAAACAGCTGAGTCACAACTCCAAGGAGACCCAGTCACAAGAGGGGCCTGACATATGGCAAACCTTCCCTCCAGGACCTTGGCTAGATTCGCACCATAAATAGTGGAGGAAGACTGCCTTGGGCTTCTGGCAGGAGAAGAAAAAAGAACCTTTTGAAATAAGTAGCAAGAAGTCTGTTCTTCCTAGCAAGTCCTGCTCTCAGGACAGACTAATTAACCAGAGCCTAACTGATGTTGTGAAGAAAAATACCCAACTCCATCCCACCCTGGCTATTGTGTCCTAGCTGCCCTGAGAAACTCTTATGATGTTCTCAGTCCAGACACAGGCTTGCTAAAAGCCTGAGCTCTAATCACAGGATTATGGAACACTTCCCCCATCCCTCCCATTATATCACTAAAAGCCTGTGTACAGCAGTCCCTTTTACCCAGTACATCATGTTCTGCTACCAAGAAAAAAATCAAAGACCTACCAGAAAGCAAGAAACACCACTTGAAGAGACGGAGTAAGCATTAGACTCAGACATGAAAGGAATGTTGGAGTTTTCAGACTGAACATTATAAACAACAGTGATTGATACAGAGCAAGCTCTAATGGATAAAGTAGGCAGTGTGCAAGAACAGGTGAGCAATGGGAATCCTAAGAAAACTAAAAGGAAAATGTAGAGATTAAAAAAAAAAAAACCCCAGAAATGAAGCATGCCTCTGGGTATAATTATAGACTGGACAGAGCTGAAGAAAAGATCTCTGTGCTAGAAACTGTATCAAGACTCCTCAAAACGCAGAGAGAAAAGAGAACAGAAACCCAGAACAGATGATCCAAGGACCGTAGCACAACTACAAAAGGTTTAATATCCGAGTAGTGGGAATAGCAGAAAGAGAAGAAATAAATGGAAGAAAGCTGTGACACAATGATTGAGAATGTCTCCAAATGAATGTCAGTTGCAAGACCACAGATCCAGGAAGATCAGAACGGTCGGCAGGATAAATGTCAACAAATACGAACAAAGCAAAAAACCCCCAAACCCTATGCATAGCTTTTAAAGCATAATGAACTTGGGGCACCTGGGTGGCTCAGTCAGTTAAGTCTGTGACTCTTGATTTTGGCTCAGGCTATGATCTCATAGTTCATGAGATGGAGCCCCTCAATGGGCTCCTTATTGTCAGTGTGAAGCCTGCTCAGAATTCTCTCTCTCCCTTTCTCTCTCTGCCCCTACCCTGCTCGCTCTCCCTCAAAATAAAGGAACTTGGGGAAAAAAAAAGCATAATGAACTCATTAGGCAAAAATAGGAAAATATAGATTTTCTATGTATTTAACCATATTCCCATTTTATAAAGGTAAACTTAATTGTATATAAAAGTTTAAAAATCTCAATACTGAACAAGGTATAATTTCATTAGGACATAGTCCTTCTGTCTCGTAGCAGTAACTTTTACTAAGCAGTAACTTTTCTGGTTTTAGGAAGACTCCATGGCTGTTGGTAAATTAAATGGCATTCATGCACTTTTAATTGATTATACTTGAGAGGGTTTTGTGCACCTGGTAAAATTCTAAGCAACATTTACATGGTGTGGATCTTCCAGAATATAAATTGACAAGCAGCTGTCTCCACACAGTAGTTATTAAACAAGCTGATTCACAGAATTTTAACACCTCCACTCCCGCCCAACTTTTCCACTTGTTATTTATTCTCTTTATAATAGGGTAGAGAAAAATAAATTAACACTCCTTTCTTCTACATTTGAATTTATAGACTCTGTCCATGTGTACCATATATTATTTAGATACCTCTATTTTAACATCTTGCATAAAACATGAAGTGAATAAACACATACAAAATTTAAATAGGATGTTATGAATAGCCTATTTCTTAATTGCATGCATTTTTTTTTGGTATAGGTGTTAATTCTTTAAAGTTTGTTTATTTTGAGAGAGAGCACACAAGTGGGGGAGAGGGTCAGCGTGGAGCCTGATGGCCCTATAGATGTTCATTCTTAAACAATGAATGTGGCTCTTTATTTGCATGTGGTTCATAAATGGAATCAGAAGATATTTATGTGCCATCTTAGCTCAATTGGATAGCAAAGTCACAATGAGAATTAGACGTATAGGTAATTATAGGGAAAACAAAACAAATCGCTTTGATATAGCTTGAGTGACAGAGAAAATCCTAAAATGCCCAGACTGGGTGTTATAAGAAAAATAGACATCAGACAGTTGACCTAGACTGCATAACATGGTGCGGCTTCTGGGTGGCTCAGTTTGTTAACTGTTCAAGTCTTGATTTCGGCTCAGGTCATGATTTCACAGTTTGTGAGATTGAGCCCCATGTGGGACTCTGCACTGACAGTGCGGAGCCTGCTTGGGATTCTCTGTCCCTCCCCTGCTAGTGCATGAGCATGCATGTGCACTTGCTCTCAAAATACACATTTACAAAAAGACTGTATGACATGAAGAAAAGACATTAAGGCTGAAGGGTGCACAAGGAAGCAGCATTTGGGTCAGGCTGTTGTCTGAACACAAAGCCACGACACAAAAGACTATTCCTAACAATGGGACAAACAAGGGGATAATTTGAAAGTCCAGGCAGAGAACGAATTTCAAAGAAACTATCTCTGACAGCTGGTCCTAACCAAGCAAGTTTCTATGACTAACGTTTGTACTTTTATCATTCACAGTGCAGTTTGTACACTAAGAATATGGTTTCTTAAACAGTAAGTAACTACAGGAAAGATTATACATTTCTGTCAGTGTGTATCCTAGATTCTTTAGATATCTGTATGTTAAAGCATGAGGTGAATAAACATATAAAAAGAGCTGGGGTAGAGAGTATATTTCCTAAGGTTTCAGTCATCTCTTGGTGAGTGTCGACCCAGGGCTCCGTATGGAAAAAGCCCTCATGTTTTCTCATGCGGAAGTCCTTTCTGCTTGATATTTTATGAAGCTGACATTGTTTACAGGCTCTGAGCATTTTAGCGTTTAACTAGGTAGGTATATCAATAGAGAAAATGTTGGTGTATTGTTTGATGATGATTATTGGATATTCTTATACACCATTCAGTGAAATGATAGAAAAGCAGTTAAATTTCAGAAATGATCTGTTATGACCCCATGAAAGGAACAGATGGCAGGTATTGTGAGAATTCATACTGATGCTTCTGAAGGTTGACAATGACTGCTCAGGTTTTGATGTGAACAATAATCTAATTACCAAAAAATGTCTGCCCATTACAATAGGAAGACAAAGTGCAATGGGACAGAGCAATTTCCTTCTCAGTAACAGCTGCAGACACTAATCAAACCAAACAGTGCTCATTAAAATTGGGAAGGAGGATAGCGGTGACAAAAAACGAAAGGATTTTCTAGGATGGCGACCTACTGAAAAGTGGACTTCATCTGATGAGGAGGTAGCCAAAGACACCGTCCACTACAGGACTGTGGAGATAGAGCAAATGCCTTTGTGATAACCAAGAGGGATTAAGCAGTAGTCTACAAGTAGAAAATTGTTTCAAAGCAAAAACACTTACTTCAGAAGAAATGTGGAAGATAAACATAACTCAAACTAGTTAAAGCTAGAATTCTATAAGCCTTCAATGGGGTCATCAGAAGGCTTTAAAGTAACAAGAAGAGAAGGGTGCCTGGGTGGCTCAGTGGATTGAGTGTCTGACTCTTGATTTTGGTCATGATCTCAGAGGTGTGGGATCACGCCCCATGTCGGGCTCTGTGCTGAACGTGAGCCTGCTTAAGATTCTCTCCCTCTCCCTTTGCCCCTCTTGCTCTCTCACTTTCTCTCTTTAAAATGCAATTAAAAAAAAGTAGTGAGAAGAGAGAGCCTTCAGAAGCATCACACAAAGAAATTTAAAGTCTTTGTGCAATTTTCAATTCTTAGATTCTCTGACACTGTGTTACTCAAGCCGTGGTCCACAGATGGATGCTGGTCCTTTAACAAGATAAGGAATTTGTGCCAGAAAATAGGGCAACTGCAGATAAAGCGCTATATAGTGTTGACCTCAGCATTTTTGAATTATATATATATCAAGACTTTATTGATGAAGAAATGAATGTGTTAATTTACATTTTAGAAGATTTATAGCTTGCTGCAGACAAGTTTCAAGCAGTTACCTTAGAAGTACTTCTAGGATTCATTTCACTTAGTGTTAGTTATTACTGTCATGACTAACATGTAATGCTCATGCTAAAACACTATTTTATTTTTAAGTAGTCCCATTACTACTTTAGATGTTGTATTTTATTTTATTAGGATAAATTTATTCAAGGGCCCAGTTATATGTTGTAAACAAACAAACAAGTTCTGTAGTTAGAGATAACATTTGTTACATATGTGTGTATGTATATATGCACTCACAGGTGTGTGTGTGTGTGTGTGTGTGTTCTGTACACTCAGAGTCCAGTAAACAGACAAAACACACACCAGTGTCTAGTACGGTATCTGAATAGGGAATTAGAAATTCTAAGCTTTTATGTAAAATAAAAATAAAAAGAACAGCTTTTTAGGCAATTAAAAAGAAAAGGAAATTATTATATTGAATGGCTTTGGTTTTATAAGAAATTCACCTTAAAGTTTCATAATAACTTATGTTTCTGATGCTTTTAGTCCACAGGTTATAAGCATCATTGTAAAAAAAATTCAGCTTCTCAAAACCGCATTTTTCAGGACTGCTCCCAGGGGAAAAAAATTGGTAGTTATGTAATTTGTAGTTTTTCTATAGTGCACACATTGTCTTTTATTTGCCATATATTGAGTTTCTAAATGCTATACATTGAGCTTTACATTTAACACATGGTATCTCCAAACCTTGTAATTATTTTTCCATGTGCATTTTGAGTCATTTGGAAAATCTTAGAAAGTAAAGCCAGTGACTACAGACCAAGCAGATCATTCAGATCTAATAATGATATTCATGATATGAACTCAATTTCTCATATTTTCAAAAACATTTTATGACATTCTCAGTCCTTATACTCTTTAATCCCATATTATGTACTAGGGAGCAGATAATTTATTCATAAACAGACAACCTTCTGTATACTTACGGTAATAAAACCAACATTAAGCCATACAAAATGAGTTTTCTGCAACAAGATTTTTTGACAGAAATATCCACCATATTTAAATGATCCTTTTAGGTTAGAAATTACCAAGTAAAACTTATGCATATCAAATGAAGTAGAAAACTATCATTTTAATTATGTAATCATTATCACCACATATATTACCTAATCCTTAACTAAGATAAGTGTAGAATTAGGTCACTAGGCTTCCTTTTAAATTAGTTACTGAATTAATATACAAATACACAATTCATTCTCATGGTCTCACCAAAACCACAAGTAAGAATAGTGCCCAAAACTTCCTAACAACAATCGGCAAACATGGAATACGTTCCTTGATCCAGTCCACAGGATCCTTGATCAAACCCCACTTAATTACTCTCTATGGATCCTTACCTGAAATATCAATTGTTGACACTTTACCATCCTCTTATAATATTTTTAGATCTTCCTAAAATAGTCTACTTTTTACTCGTCAGTCTACATTGTATGTACTTGAGGGCTAGGGCTAATGCTCTGGGTCACATTGTCCCCAAAGGACCTGTGGCCTATTTAGTTTCTACTTAGTAGCCATTAAAGAGCAAAGCCTTGCTATCACCCAACTAAGAGGCAAACTCAGGACCAACAGACCTTTTTATTTCCATATTGACATTGAACCACATTATGTAATCAGATCATTGTAAACAGTCCATGCATAGTGATCTGTATGTTGCCACAGTTACTGTAAGGGCATTGTCAAGAGAACCTGTTGTATGTAACTTCCCTTTGTTATATTACATGCATTTGAAGAACAGCAGTAGGAAAAGACAATAAATAGAAGTGATTATCTCTGTAATCAAGGCAAAGAGCTACTGTGTTAAGTAATTAACTCTGAACATTGAAACAATTCCCACAACATTCCCCGAGCGTAGGGGTCCTCTTAAAGCATCCCTTTATATAAAAATCTGTTATCTTTTCTAAACACAGCAGAACTTAGAAGAATACTTTGAACTGTTTTTGATACATGTTCGGTGCCATCTAACCTAGAAGATCAGAGCAGTGTTTATCTTTTTATAAAACCACACAAAAGCAAATGCATTTGTTAGATATTGGAAACCTAAACTGATAAACCAAACTTAGGCCAAAATATTTACTGCTACTCATCATAGCGTGGATACCCACTTCCAAATAAAGTTCTAGTATCTGACCACACTGCAGTTTGACTGCAGCCATTGCAGTCAAGTTTGCTGACTGTTACAAGTTTGGAAACGTGGAGAAGACCAGAAGGATCAGGAAACAGTCGTGATCTCCAGCTGAAGTTATGTAGCTTCAGTTTGTGTACCATTTATAGTGACAAAAATCTATCCCTTTATAGTGTGATTTTATAGAAGAATTTATTTATTTTCTTTATTTTATTAATAGTGTATTGCTAAGTTGATTTCCATATAACACCCAGTGGTCTTCCCCACAAGTGCCCTCCTCCATGACCATCACTCCCTTCCCCTTTCCTCCTCCCTCTTTAGCCCTCAGTTTGTTTTCAGTATTGATATAAAAGAATTTTTTTTTGTTTTTTTTTAAATAGTTTATTGTCAAATTGGTTTCCATACAACACCCAGTGCTCTTCCCCACAAATGCCCTCCACCATCACCACCACCTCTTTTCCCCCCCTCCCCCTTCCCCTTCAACCCTCAGTTCGTTCTCAGTATTCAATAGTCTCTCAGGTTTTGTGTCCCTCTCCCCATCTCTCTTGCCCTCTTCCCCTCCCCCTGGTCCTCCATTAGGTTTCTCCTGTTCTCCTGTTAGACCTATGAGTGCAAACATATGGTATCTGTCCTTCTCTGCCTGACTTATTTCGCTTAGCATGACACCCTCGAGGTCCATCCACTTTCCTACAAATGGCCATATTTCATTCTTTCTCATTGCCATGTAGTACTCCATCATGTATATATAC
>NC_043713.1:8116109-8116386 GCF_006229205.1 Suricata suricatta
ATTCCCACCAACAGTGTAAGAGGGTGCCCGTCTCTCCACACCCTCGCCAGCATCTATAGTCTCTTGATTTGTTCATTTCAGCCACTCTGACTGGCGTGAGCTACCACACCTTTCTAAGAAAAATGTAAATGAATGAAGAAGGTAGCTGTCCTCAGTATTGATTTTGGAGGAAGCGAGTTAAGGGACAATATCTGGACCTAAGTCCTATGGTATTTTTAGTATCATAACTGATAACAGTCACACTCGTCAAGACACATGTTAAATTGTGGGTTAAATT
>NC_043713.1:8116486-8126899 GCF_006229205.1 Suricata suricatta
ATGAACATTGGGGTACATGTGCCCCTATGCATCAGCACTTCTGTATCCCTTGGGTAAATCCCTAGCAGTGCTATTGCTGGGTCATAAGGGAGTTCTATGGATAGTTTTTTGAGGAACCTCCACACTGTTTTCCAGAGCGGCTGCACCAGTTTACATTCCCACCAACAGTGTAGGAGGGTGCCCGTCTCTCCACACCCTCGCCAGCATCTATAGTCTCTTGCTTTGTTCATTTTGGCCACTCTGACTGGCATGAGGTGGTATCTCAGTGTGGTTTTGATTTGTATTTCCCTGATGATGAGTGATGTTGAGCATCATTTTATGTGCCTATAGGCCATCTGAATGTCCTCTTTGGAAAAGTGTCTGTTTATATCTTCTGCACATTTCTTCACTGGGTTATTTGTTTTTTGGGTGTGAAATTTGGTGAGTTCCTTGTAGATTTTGGATACTAGCCCTTTATCTGATAGAATTTAAATTAAAAAAAAAAACTGTTACCTTTTCTCCATCCTGAAAAAAATCTGTGCCCTGCCTACAGAAGATACATAGTTTATAAAATGGCTATGTCTCATCACCAAATACTCTCTCCTCTGCTCTTGGGCCCTATACTTACAGCTGTGTGCTGGCCATATTCATAGATGGTACAAACTGACTTTCTAAGAGTCATTATTTGTCCATTCTTGGCATAAAATGTGTTCTACTTCCTGTATCTCTTCACATATTTACATATAAATATAAAATTTGTTTATAAACTTATATGTGCATACACACACACGCACGCATGCACACACACACACACAGTGCAATTGTGAAGTGGGTGTATTAATCCTAATACAGGGTCTCCCCTGTGCTCATGACTCTTTCCCAGTTCAGTGGTAACAGAGTTCAGGCATTTCTAGACCCGAATATTTCCTGAATCCAATTCTCAAACACTGATCATATCTCACCTGGAGTCCTGTGACTGTCTTGTCAGTGGTATTATTAAGTCCTCATTATATTAGACTTTCCAACCCTAGACCTAGTACAACCTAGACCACATAACCTATCTTTCCAACCTGCTAGGGTACAACAGAAAGCTAAAATGAAAGAAAAAAAGTGCCTCAGATGTTTAAGTGGCCTATAATCAGTTGATTAAGTAAGTTTGATATCTTTCCAAATTTGTCATGCTAAAGTTGTTTGGAATCATTTGAATTAGAATTTATTGGAGGTAGTGAATGTATATATAGTTTTTTCATTAAACTAGCTTAATTGGGGCAGGGAAGCAGGGAAGACTTTCTGCCACACAAAATTTATCATGTTTTTTTCTTCTATAATATTTATCTTTTCATCTTGGTGTCAAAGCCTTTGAGACCCAATAACTTTTTACAATGAAATTGCATCAATTATGTAAAGATAAATTGTCATTATTAAAGATATAACAGAGCCATGTGATAAAATGTTGATTTAGGAGAATAATGTATATTTAAAGTCAGAAGCACATATGTGTGCTTAATGGGCATTGCAATATCAGGTTGGGTCTGGGGTTTGGTCAGATACATAATCTGAAAACTAAGAAGAGCTGGGGAAAATATATTTCTATAATCTGGGGATATATAGAAATAAAGTGTAGAAAGGACTGAAATATTATAGTATTCCTCCATTCCTTTATATATATTTTTTGTATATGTAGTTTTATTCCTAAAAGAATAGAAGGTGAGTTCATAAAGGTCATCTCTAGATATAAAAATCAGATTCTATTACATTCAACATGTTTGCCAAAAAATGTTTGTTATATTAAATTTAAAATATTTTTAAACAATTATACTTTGAGCAATCAATTTTCATATGAATTTAATATTTGCAACACATGTTGCAACAGTAACGAACTTTAAAGGATCTAAAACTATAGGAAAAAGAAGGAAATGCTTTTAAAAAAACACCACTAATACTGTAGTTATTGATGTGTACTTACCATTAAAAAGGGAAATATAAACCTAAGGAAAATAACCCCTAAGTCATCAATTACATCCGATGTTATGGGAATTCATATGTGTTATATTTCGTGAAGTCCTACTCTTGTTGGCTTCTCCTTATTTGATTTATTTTGATCCAATTTATACAAGACATGACACGTTCAAAAACAAAGGATAACCTGAAATATCTTACATTTCTTAAT
Organism: Suricata suricatta; assembly: GCF_006229205.1. Classification (NCBI taxonomy): domain Eukaryota; kingdom Metazoa; phylum Chordata; class Mammalia; order Carnivora; family Herpestidae; genus Suricata; species Suricata suricatta. The sequence goes on from NC_043713.1 coordinate 8,118,636, forward strand.
ATTACACTTCATTTGTTGATTCAACCTATGTCCAGGTATGTGGTGATTCTTCCAATGTGGTAATGATTTTGTGTAATTAAACATGGGGAGGAAAGTCCTCCACAGCCACGCACTTTGCTCAGAGCCAGGCTTGGAGAGGGTGGGGATGCAGTCATGGTGGAGCTGCGGTTCGGGGTTTACACACAGCCTGTGTAGGACCCCAAACACCCAACTTCTGGCCCACAGTGTTTGGTGCGGATTTCTTTCCCCCTTTTCTGAAATTTGAGTTTCTGTATCTTCTTCCTTTGCTGGAATAGAAGTTCCAACAGTGTCTAAATTTATCACCGTTTTCTGTTCATTCCCTAGTGCCTAGTAAATGCATGGCTTTTCATAGTCTCAATGTAGTTATAGAAGGGAGAGTGAATGAATGAATGAGTGGGGTGCTTCACGACTTACTCATAATCCAGACATTTCTCACACAGTTAAGCCTCCAATAAATGTTTTTTTTCTTTTTAGTGGACCCTGCATGGCACTTATATCCAAACTGCAGGATCTCAGATTGATTATAAAAAATTGAGCAAGACATCAAAGCATGACTCTAGTTTGTTATTCAGTTGTTAATTTATATTTTTTGGAAAAATTTTGCTGCATGTATTGTATATTTTTAATATACATGCATTATAAGTGTTGCTATTGAGTTAGATAACTATTATTTTCTTAGAAGTATCAGTTCACCATTTTAATCTCTAAATTGGAATGAATGAATATTAAAATTGACATCTCACAAATGTGTTTTTAAAGGTTTTAGGTGTTGAAAGGATGGATGTATTTTGTAATTTAGCATCAGCTCTGCCAGTCTGCCTTTGTTTTTATCATTTACTTACTCCATTTGAAAGCATAGACAATATATATTGGAGAAATTATGAAAAGATTAGGAAAAGCACTGACAACATTTTGATTCTAATATTAGGAGACACAAATAAAGAAAGAGAAAAATTGTACACATTTTACTGAATATATTCAAAAATTGGATTTCTTGCTCATTTCTGGCTCCATATATTTTAAACAACATGTTCATAGCCAAATTATGATTCCAACCCAAGCAAATACTATAGCAGAAAGGTCATTTTGCAGAAATAATACTATTTTAACTTCCTCATCTCTGGGTGAGTTAATGTGTTTGATGGAGATGCCTTCCCCATTTAGATAAGAGAAGAGAAAGGAAACTGTATGGCAATTTTAATATTTCCTTTGTCACTGTGAGTAAAATCCATTAATGCTCGGCCTTTCACAAAAATGTCCTATGTGGACAGAAAAATACAACTAGGTTATTAACCAAATGTAATTGCTTGGTGATAACAGAATTTTTGAGTCTCCATTTGAAGCTTATTTAACTTCCACAAGGCTGTCAATTAGAACACCACATTTAAAGCAAGTGGAAAAATTATGCATGCACACTTTTAACAAAAAGGTGACACTTTCAGAAAAGTACATATCATTTTAGAATACCAAAAACATTCCTTTTATTAAACTTTTAAAATGTTTTATTTATCTTTGAGAGAGAGAGAAAGACAGCATGAGCAGGGGAGGGTCAGAAAGAGAAGGAGACACAGAATCCTAAGATAGGCTTCAGGTTCTGGGCTTGAACCCACGAACCGCAAGATCATAACCTAAGCCAAAGCCGGACGCTCAACCGACTGAGCCACCCAGGTGCCCCCCAAACTCATTCTTAAGTATTGTTTAAGCATAAGAGAACTTAATACTTTTTTTTTTTTTTTTTTTGGCTCCCTGGTGCCGAAAGGCCTGAGAGGGTTAGACATTCCCAAGCCTCAAATGGTGGGTGGAAGGCACATCCACAGTCTGCTGCCCCTCGTCCTGGTGAGTATGTCCAGTCAGTGCTGCAATGACTGCACAATGCAGGGTACATGTGTGTGGGTGTGTTCTAAGTATCCTTAGCAACAAAACATGCTCATTACAGCACTGAAAGATGAAAATCTCATCCGTTATCTTTATAACTTTGGTGCTGAATTTTGAAGTCTTAAATCTGGAGCATTTTGTGTTCAGTGATGTCATTCATATTTGCAGTCTAGGTGGGGAAGGATTTCACACGGAGGGGAAGTAATGGTTAATGGAAAAACATTGACTTGGGTAGAAACCTGAGCCCAAACCCTAGCTTTATAGAAAGACAGTTTAAGATCATAGTTTTGAGGGATTCCTCTGTGACAGGCACTCTTCAAAGCACATAATAAATGTTCTATCATGAATTTAGACAGTCATTTAAGTATGAGTTTCCTCCTTTATAAACATGTGAGCTTAGGGGAGATATAGTTGGGAAGAAGTTCTCATGAGCCCTACTCTACATGGCTCTTTGTACTTTTTCTCTCCCATGAAGACAAACTTATTCTAATCAGTCTGAAGGGCAAACCGCATATTCAGTAGGGATACTACAGTTTTAGAGGTCAGTTTGAGATGGTGACCTCTCCTCTGCTTGGTCCCATCTCCTCCAATTATTATGGGCCAGGCACCATGCTTATCATGGATGAACAGTCATCAACAAGATGGTGTGGCTTTTGTCGTCATGTGTCTTGGAGGTCCCTGTCTCTTTCCCCCTTACAGTCAGATTAGTAAATTGACTCCTGAGCTATTTCTTTGGGACAAACCTGGTGATAATTGTTCTCTCCATCCCCCCAAAAATGAAGTTCACTGCTCCATCATGTGCTCTTTTACTATCCATGAGTCAGACCATGAAAACCAAACCTGAGAACCCTTTTCTTTGGCAGGGTTAACAAAAATGGAGGATTTTCCTAATAGATATTTTACACTTGAAATTTGTACATGTTTTTTTTTTCTCAAGCCATAAAAAATAGACAACCATTTCTAAGCATTAGTTTGAGATACATTTTAAAATACCATTTTATGTTATGCATTCCTTTTGAAATTGGATTCGGATTAGTATAATATATTCATGTTCCAAGAGAGATAATAGAGGCTCCATTTTGCAACTGAGCAACTTAGATGTGAACAAACAGGAAAGTAGCTTCTGGTACTATCCGGAGGAGAACCCATGAATCTTGTGCAGAAAAGCTAAAATCCAAAAAGAGCTAGTTTGAGGCTCCCAGAACATTCTAATATTCTAGGACTAGGGTAGATCAGAACCGTAAACCATTTCAGCCTGCTTATTTTTGGAGGAAGCACCCCCCCTTCCATTCCCACAAGCTTCTGGAGGGATGCCCAACTCAAACTTAGAAGCAGAATAACCTATGACCTCTCCCATCTGCCTTCAATTTCCTCTTCATCCAACCGCATGCCCTGCTATTTCCTCCACACCACATGGAAACTATCTTTCATGCCCTTGCCATGCCTTTAACATTCTCTCCTCATATCGTTGCTGATGGTCCCATCTTTTTATTTGTCCAAAACTTTTTGAGGCTTACATGCACAGCCCAATACTCACCTCCTCCATGTATTCTTTCTACAACTGTCCACATAGGTTATCCTGTCTATATTTGACACATAATAACCTATCACTCTGGGATGCGTCCTCTTGTTCTGTCTTGTGGCAAAGCTGCTGCATTGTGAAACATACACATCTAAATCTGCTATCTTCTTTTTTTAAAAATGTTAATGTTTTTTATTTATTTTTTGAGAGACAGAGAGAAACAGTGTGAGCAGGGGAGGGAAAGAGGGAGAGGGAGACACAGAATCTGAAGCAGGCTCCAGGCTCTGAACTGTCAGCACAGAGCCTGCCACGGGGCTTGAACCCATGAACCCTGAGATCATGACCTGAGCTGAAGCCCGACGCTTAACCGACTGAGCCACCCAGGTGCCCCTAAATCTGCTCTCTTCTATCAGACTCCTTGAATGCTTCAAATGAATGTCCTCAATACAGCCTGATGCTATTGATATTACTAACTGAATTAGTAATTCCAGATAAATATTTTTATAAGTATCCCTCATTACTTATGTCATGTGCGTGGAAGTTAGGCACAAGCTCTTGTGGTCAACATAGGGTCAGAATTGGTACATGTCTGTTAACTATATAAGATAGTATGATTTTTGAATACTGATAAGTAGTAACATTTATTTAAAAGGGGCAAGGAGTCAAATTATCTATTTTTAGGATAAGAAATCTGAAGCTTCATGAAGTTTACGTCATTTCTCTAAGTGACACTTCAAAAATGAGTCAGTAGTTGAACCCAAGTCAGACATTCTCCAAAATATCTGCTGTTTCTTCAGAAGTTATCTAGGAAATAAGTATGTTAATTAGTAGAATATAGGGCACTAAACTTTTCTCTTAACAGTTCATTCACTAAATCTGTCTGAAAACCAAGATAATTTTTGCAGTGTTGGCTGTTACTGTAACGTGGACAACTACTGTTAGCGCAGTTCTGTAGATGAGGAAACGGTACGACAAAATAGTTCAAGGACACGTGCCCTCTGACTTCTCAACTTGAGATCTTTCCGTGATTCTAGGTAGTCTAGCCAACAAACGTGATGTACTTCCTGCCTCTTCAGTGCCTCTTCTTTACTTAGGGATTGCCGCCCCCATCCCAATGCGACTAAGCAGACAGCACTTTCATTATAGTTTTCCTGAATGCTATCTCTACAAAAAAATGTGTTTTCTTTTTGTGTTGTTGGCCTGTAGTAATTCTATGATAAGCTCTTCAGGTTAAAAATGATTCTGCAATTTCAGGGTTGTGTATTTAAATTTCACTTTCCTTTTTTTTATTTTTATTTATCTTTGTGGCAAAATCTTTCATAGCCACAGTCTTAAAATTCAAATTGAGGCTGTTCTTTCCCTTTAAGCATTACTAGCATCTTATTCAGGGATCTTTTCCCTTAGTGAAAACCAGTAGAAACTGGCATCATGCCAAGTAGGCTGATTCAGCAGGATTGCACCTGGCAAGCGAGTGATTTTGTTTTATACTTTTAGGTTTTCTGTTATGAGAAGCTATAATGGGTCACAGTAACTGGGGACAGAATGCTCCTGCAAATTAGGTTTTAATTCCTTACTGTCTTTTATCATCTATGTTAATTCTTCTGTACATACAGAGTCCCTACATATTTCTTGGCTATGTACGTCATGTAAGTCAGTCTTCTATTTTGTTTTGATTTTTCCTTGTATAAATGTCTCCATTTGTAGAATTAAAAAATTAAACCTGCACATAGGAGTCACTGGTTTTGACAGACCCTTGTGGGTAGTTGATTTTTAAAAGTAGAAGTACTGATGTATAAATAGAGGATTGGGGCGCCTGGGTGGCTCAGTCGGTTAAGCCTCCGGCTTCGGCTCAGGTCAGATCTCACGGTCGTGGGTTCGAGCCCCATATCGGGCTCTGTGCTGACAGCTAGCTCAGAGCCTGGAGCCTGCTTCCGGTTCTGTGTCTCCTTCTCTCTCTGCCCCTCCCCCTCTCATGCTCTGTCTCTCTCAGTATCAAAAATAAATTAAAAAAAAACAAAAAAAATTTTTAAATAGAGGATTAAATTCAGCAAGAGACCATGAATGCTTTAAAATACATTTATCTGGGCACATTCTAAGTCAAAATCTTAAAACTATGTCTGTCATACCTACATAAAGTGTTTAAAATATTTACTAGGTCTCAGCCAAGATTTAAGAGCAGTCCATGTCCTAAAAATAATCAATCGTCAACTAAAGTTTATATATATGCACTGTCCCAGCAATTATGCTAAATTTTATATATTTGTATGCATTGTACTATCAAAACAGTTTGATGGAGTGGAGATGATATCCACATTATAGATAATGGAAGCAGGAGTTAAGATCAAACTCTCAAAGTCCCGCATCTTGTAAGTAATAAACCAGGTGTGGGACTTCCAAATCTAAGCTTACTGTTTGTCCACAGTTTGGTAGAGCAAATGTGATATGCTAATGAGACTATTAGAATAATCAGTAGTTTAAAATTTTACTTGAGTTTTGTGATCATAGAGACTGTGACCCTGAGATTTACGGTTTGAAATGGAACCTTTATTATGGTCACATGTGATGCAAATAAAACACCATTTCTTACATCCCCGTTGTTTCTTTTCTGGAAGAAGAACCAATATGATTAAGTCTTGGTTAACAATGTCACTAAGAGTATGTTGAAAAACAGGAAGCTTAACGAAATCCTAGTCTCAGTTACACAAATAACTGTTAATAGTTTTCAATATGTCTAAATGGAAGTGAGTGTGAATTGGTGGCTTAAAATTTTAAACCGTTCGCAGCTATAGTAATTTTTTCTCTGTAATGTGCATGAAGGTATTGATTACATGGAGGAGGGCTTCATTTCCGTACTGACATGTCAGCCCCTCAGGGTGGAGCCCAATGTGGGGCTCAATCCCATGATCTGTGAGATCATGACCTAAGTTCTGTGAAACTGCTTCATGTCAGGGGCTCCTGAGCATGGAGCCTGCTTGGGATCCCCTCTCTCCCCCTCTCTATCAAATATAAACAAACATGAAAAAAGTATTAAATGAACATTTTTTTAGACGTCAAAGGAAAATAAAATCATAGGGAAGAACACACCTGTCATCCTAATTGAGGGTCAGATCTATGGTAGCATGTTTAACATAATTACAAAATGTTCTGAATGAAAAGTTGATTTTCTTAATTCGATGATTACAGCATCACAGGGCATCTCTCGGGAAAATAAAACTGAGCATCAGACGTTCTCCCTCTTCTCTTTGAAATCTTTATACCAGGGCCCAGATTTGCAGTATAACAAATGGAAAGCAAACGGGGTAGGTCTTGTAGACACGGGTGGGAGCATTGGCGAAATAGTTGATGGGGACTAAGGAGTGCACCAGGCGAGGTATGGAAATGCTGAATCACTATATTGTGCACCCGAGACTCATATTATACTGTGTTAAGTAGAATTTAAAGAAAAACTTGAAAAAAACTCAAAGATGCATGCATTTTATGATTAATAAAGAGTACTATTTTGCATAGAGGAGAAAAAGCATTGCAGAGTCATACTGTTCTTCGCTGCACGGTCATTTCCAATCTCTGGCAGGGACCAGGCATATAAGGGACCGGGTCAGTAGTCAGTATGAGACTCTTTCCAGGCCCTGCCATAAATAAAGTTTTTGTGAATCTTTCTAGCAGACTATGATAAGTATACAGTAAACTTTATGCTTATATTTGGCATATATAGCTGGAGACAACTTCCAGAAGCATCTCTGGGTCAGCTCAGCTGAGCACCATGTGATGCAGTGGGAAGGCAGGGAAATGGAAACCATAATTACCCTTTGATTAAATAATATATACAACCATACAGAATTAACTGTATCCCGCTGTTAATGCAGTGTCACAACAGATTTAAAATTGTAAATACTATATAAATGAGATATGTCACATGAAGTAGGACAGGACTTTCCAAACCAAATGATTAAAATAACCTAATAGAACCATCGTGCCCTCCACAAAATAGGAGAGAAAAAAATAACAATAAAGTTCATGATCGAGACACTATGATACATCAGTAAACACATAGCTGGAAAGTTGGGGAAGTAGAGCAGAAACAATGGGGGTGCCTGTGCGCTCAGAGAGCTGAGCATATGACTTCAGCTAAAGTCGTGATCTGAAGATCATGGGTTTGAGCCCCACGTTGGGCTCTGGGCTGACAGCTCAGAGCCTGGAGGCTGCTTCAGATTCTGTGTCTCCCTCTCTCTGTGCCCCTCCCTTGCTTGTGCTCTGTCTCTCTCTCTCTCTCAAATAAACATTAAAATAAATAGACAAACAAAACAGAGGCAGGGTAACAGGTACAAACTAGACAGTATTAAGCTTTTCTGTACTACTTTTAAAGTTTGTAGGATGACAGTGGTATACCTGAAGGCATCATCTAATATGAGATTTAAAATATCATTAATGCAATAGGAGGCCAAAATATTAGTAATAGGCTAGATGGAAATATTTTTCCCATTATTGTTTTCACGAGCCAGAACTGAATCCTGCTATAGCTTTAGCATGTGCTCACGGGAACAACTATTAACCTCACCCAGAAATACCTTCTGACAGGGACTCTTTCACAAAACCTAAAAGACATTGCCATGTATGTCCTTTATTATTTATTATATAGATAACTGTATCTAACTTATTTAAAGTTAATTTTGAGAGAGAGAATGAGCAGGGGTGGGGCAGAGAGAGGGGCACCTGGGTGGCTCAGTCGGTTAAGCCTCCGACTTCGGCTCGGGTCAGATCTCATGTTCGTGGGTTCGAGCCCCACGTCAGGCTCTGTGCTGACAGCTAGATCAGAGCCTGGAGCCTGCTTCCAGTTCTGTGTCTCCTT